>NC_048219.1:44694724-44703680 GCF_002007445.2 Ailuropoda melanoleuca
AATGGCAAATATAACTCTCAGTTTCTAATTATCTAGGGAGATTTTACATTGGACTCCATACATAAATTCATACATTCAGAATTCTTAAGTTGCATTAGATTGAGTTGACCTTTAATCATAACAACTACATCACTTACATATATCATTTACACTATTAAAAATAAATATTTACCATTATGCACACAATATATTCTTCATGTAATTTATTTTTTGATAAAATGATGATATTCTCATTCATAATGTCTTCTGAAGTTCAGAAAAAAAGTGTTTGGAAACTAAATTATCTTTTTCATGTATATCTTTTATATTTCTGAGCTCTATAGAAAGAAAACAAATTAAAGCATCCTTTCTGTCACACTTCTATTCTGTAACTTTAAAAATGGTACTAAGAGCTATGAAGGCTCAATTATTATTATGTTTTAGTAGGCAAAATGTGTATTCATTCTCATTTTTACAGAAAGGCTATCTTTCAAAGGAAACTGGAACCTATGTGCATGCAAACATTTAATCACAAAATACTTAGGCTAAATAATGTATTTAAGAATATTCATGACCTAAATGAGAAGACACCATTGGAAAGAGTCTGGCCTTTAGAATCTGAGCTGGGATGTACACTGTTGCACTTAATGGTTCTGAAATCTTGGAAAAGGGCATTAATTTTCTTGGACCTTAGTTTCTTCATCTCTAAAATGAGAATGATAATACCTACCTCATGGGGCAGTAAGGAGAATGAGAAACCATGTTATAAAACACAGTGCCTCATAATGAGTACCTAGTAAGTGATAGTGAAAGTTGTTTAAAATTCTATCATCCTGACTGCTATTCCCAGAGTCCTTAGCTAAGGGTGTGCCCTGGGATAATCCCCTAAAGTCAGATGGGTTGAGGTAAAAGATGCAATCTTAGGGTAAGGCCATGAAGGGAAAGGTTGGAAGAGAGTGCTGCATGAGACAAGAATCATTTTGATCCCACGAGGTAAGAACTGAGAAAACCAGGATGATATTACAAAATTGGAGGGGAAATCTATTGGGGAATCTGTAGGGCAATTTGTAGGGGAATCGCTGTACTGCAACAGGAGCTGGTCATTGTGTTGGAATGAAGGAGCTAAAAAAACTTCTGAGAATGTGAATGCTGATGTTACATTCAAAGTGTTTGGCTTTGCTAAGCTAAATTTAGACCCTCGTTTACCATAACAAACGCTTTGTTATGAGTAGGGATTTTTCCCTTGTGGAATCAAGTGAGAAACACTGGTTGATGTGGTAGGGATAACTAACTGCATATCTGTAAATATGCAGAAGTGAACATTAAAATAAGAAGAAAAAGAAGAAAGAAAGAAAGAAAGAAAGAAAGAAAGAAAGAAAGAAAGAAGGAAGGAAGGAAAGAAAGAAAGAAAGAAAGAAAGAAAGAAAGAGAGAAAGAGAGAAAGAGAGAAAGAAAGAAAGAAAAAGAAAGAAAGAAAGAAGAAAAAGAAAGAAAGAAGAAAAAGAAAGAAAAAAGAGCATTGTTGTGAATTCACAGAGTACTGGAGAAATACTTTGAATTTCATAGGATGTGGACCTATAATTTTAGCCTGTTTTATCCAGAGCACAAGTGAATAAAATTCTAGACAATGGAGCCAAACCACCTGAATTAGAAGAATATTGGCTTCTCTATTGTGTGTTCTTGGGCAAGTTACTTAACCTCTCTGTGTCTCACTTTTCTCTCTGTAACAGCAGCAATTAGAGCAGTACCTGACTTGATAAGGTCATAGGCACTAAATGTAACACCCTTAGAAGGATGCCTGGCACATACAAAGAACTTTAAATAAAGGCTACTATTATTATTAGGAAAGTCCCAGCTGACCTTACATCAGTAGCTATCATTACGATGTAAAATATACTAAGTGGCCCAGAGATGTCTTAGGCATCAGAAAGGAAGTCTTGAGATACCTACAGACGAAGGAATGATCAGCAATTTTTGAAGGTAAAGCTTTCATGTCTTAATTGAGCTATATTCCTTGCAGAAAAATGAAACAAGTCTAATCCTGTGGAGTTTTATAAAGTTTTGTTCCTCACAATTTAGCTTCTTAAGGTAAAGGTCATAAATAGGGTGATGGAAAACAGAGTAAGGGAATTATCACAAAAATTCACTTTGCTGAGTATACTACTGTCACCGTATTGTTAATACGTCTCCTCTACCAAAATTAAAAAAAGAAAAAAAATCTAAAGAAGGGTCTGCGTAGTAGTGCTCAGCTTTAATCTACCCTCCTCTACACCTCTTCCTCAAGTATAATGCAGGTGTTCATTAGATTTAATTCCCAATTTAATAAACAAATGTTCGGGCTTACATTTCCATATGTGTAGGTCATGAAATCATTTATATTTTTGAAAACCATTACTAACACTGAAAACCATTACATTCCAAAAATTATTTTCCCAACTCCACTTGTAGAAAATTATATAGAGTACTGACATAAGTAGTATCATCCCACGTTACTGTAATGGTTAAGAAGTTGATTTGGGGGGCGCCTGGGTGGCACAGCGGTTAAGCGTCTGCCTTCGGCTCAGGACGTGATCCCAGCGTTCTGGGATCGAGCCCCACATCAGGCTCCTCCGCTATGAGCCTGCTTCTTCCTTTCCCACTCCCCCTGCTTGTGTTCCCTCTCTCGCTGGCCGTCTCTATCTCTGTCGAATAAATAAAATCTTTAAAAAAAAAAAAAGAAAAAAAAATTAGTTGATTTGGAATCTATAGTATTAACTATAGTATTAGCTCTTTTTGATACTTCTAGAAGTCCAGTCAGATAATTATCACATTCTATATATAAAACAATATTTTAATTATAAATGATACTTTAGTTATCAAGAGTCAACTCGATCATTTAGTTTTTAAAACAGGCCAGAATTATGTAATAAATTTCATATTTTTTCAACACAAATGATCTGTATTTTGACACAGATAACATTTATCAATTCAGAGTTTCTAGCCTTTTTGCAAAAGCAGTGCTCAAGTCTGCGAAAAGGAATTTAGAATCCGGAAAATACACTTAAACTATTTGTTAAATACTTTGGTGTTATATTTATGTTCATTTTTAAAAAGAGCTAATGATCACAGTTTCTAATGTATTCTAAAATGCCTATAAATTAAAATTTGTTTAGAGAATTAGATTCACCCTCTGATTTCAAAGATGTTTTCCCAAATAAGAAAATCTGTTCCAACATGTAATGAAAATTACATTTCTAAATTCCACATTCTTTTAAGACGTTCTGCTTTTATGAAAAAGCAGATTTTGTACAATGAACAGTACACTGTGTAATTTTTCCACTCAACCCCTTTAAGAAGTTAGTAAAATGAACAATCAATCCACATGATCTTTACACAGTTGCTCAGTACATTAGAATATATCATACAGATAATCACTAGTTCAGTGGGAGTTCTCTGATTGCAGAGGATTTAACTGTTTAAGCAACCACATTGGGTAGAATACTTAGCAGACTTCTCTGCTGGAAATATCACATGAATCACTTGCCAAACTAATTCTAACAAAGCAAGCAGTGCAAAGTTCACACCAAAAGTTAAAATGTGCTCTTTAAAAATGGAGTTACTTATCTCCCTCACAAAATTCTCTTTAGAGTAATGATAATGATAATTGACTTCAAAAGTTATTTGCATCTAATGCCTAACTTTAAAAAATGTATTGCTGATTGGTACAAATGGCACCTATGAAGTTATTTTTATAGCTTTACTGTTAGAAACTGATTTGCTGATATCAGATAAGTGGGTTTCATATACATCTGACAAGTCATATGTAAATCGAATTATGGTGATCTTCATTAAAAAACAAAAATCTAGACGTATGCTGAATTAATATAACAAAGCAATAATGGCCTTTACCTAGTCCTTGAATCTCAGGTACTTTCTAAAATGACACTTAGCTAGTTACTTTCCATCTTTTCATCTATCTTATAACCAAAGTATACTCCGAATTGGTCCTATTCATCTCGTATAAAGCTGAATATTTCTCAAATCCGTCAAAATTAAATTGTAAACTTATAGTATCCAAGATTATTTTTTTTAGCATCCAAGAGTCTATCAACTGTGTATAACTTCCTACCATCCAAAACTTAATATGCATGTTCCTGTTTCAGCCTCCCAAATAGTGAATTATATGAAATAATACTGATCCTGTAACTACACCCTTCCATTTAAGATTCAATATAGCCTTTTAGGTCAACAGTTACTCATAAACNCTCATAAATATACATCACTAAGCTACTCTAATAACATGGGCACTTTACTAATAATATTACTATTTCTAAAACTTTTCATTGTCATCTCTAGAGGTCATGGAAGAATTCTAAAAGCGTCCAGAAGGGTCCACATCATGATTCATTCTCTGCCCAGAATAACACTGCAAGTTCAAAATAAACAAATGCATGAAACCTGTTGGCTAGAGAAGCAACCAAGGGCAGCAGAGACATATAAAAAAAAAAAAGTGATAGATTTGTCACTGTATTTATACCCATTTAATATCCACTCCTTCGGACTAACTCTGGAAGACTTCCCTGTTAAAATCTTTCATAGCTTCTTTTCACATATGCCTTTCCATCTTTCTTTTCTTTCTTTTTGTGAAATGATTTTTCTTTCCTTTACTACCTGCTTAAATACTGCTTCCTCCATAAATTGTTTTAACTAAGAGCACAAATTCTAAATCACGATTGCTTGGATATGATTCCTTGCTCTACCATTCAAGACTCCAATCTGGGACAAGTACATGACCTCGTTTTGTATTACATTCCTCACATGTAACATGGGGATAATAATAGTACCTATCTCAGGATTGTTTTAAAGATTAAATTAATATATAAAAAGAACTTATAAACACAGTAAGTAGTATGTGGGTGTTTGCTATTACCATTATTATCATTGACTTTATATGAGATCTTGTCCACCATGACAGAATTTACTACTTAATTATATTTCTTCCCAAATGACTTTGTACATATATTCCAAATATATAACATTGTAATAATTTTGCTTGTTAATTTGTGTGGTTCTCTACGTACATTGTGAATGGGTAAAGAGCAGGAACCATGTTACATTAACCACATGATCTTCTGAACATAGATGTTCCTTAATTACTTTTATTTTTAGGAAGAACGGCAAATAGAAGGAATGAAGGAATAAATAGGGTAGAGTTTTGTAAAGAAGTAAGATTTTGGTCTTGCCTTATAACATAAATTTGGAAAGATTCTCCAGTAACTCACCAATACACAGCCTCACTCATACAGGTGCAGAAGGATTCTACTAAACACTGGTCCACGAGTTGCCTGCATCTGGATCACATAAAAGATGGGCATTTTTAAAACTAAAAACAGGACACACTCACATCTACTGAATTAAGATCTCTTAGAGTGGCCTGAGAGTCTATATTTTAACAAGCTTTCAAGGTAATTCTAATGCAGAGCGAAACACATAAACCATGTTTGTGCTGCATTTTAATCCATTCAGGTAAGGATATTCCGCTTCCTCCACAGAGAAAGTAAGACAAAAAAATCTCCTTAGGTAGCTGAATGGCCATTACCATGGCTATAACTGCATTAAAGCCTAGCCTTGAAAAACAATGTCTATAAAACCGTGTGCTGTGATAGATTTTTAAGTAATACTTTTTTCCCTTAAAATAACAAAATAGTTTCAATTGCAATCGCATCATAGGGCCCTATTTTTTTTTTATTTTTTATTTTTATCAAGGGTTTTTTGTTTATCTGGAAGGATACAGAAAATACACTCCATTCTCTAGAGGTGGGCAGAGAAGAAGCAAGGAGAAAAGAGATGACTAAAACAATATAGGTCATTAAGCACCTTAATATTCCCATGAATTTCATACTGTTACCACACTGGTATGAAGATATCTATCCTCCTCAGAGCCTCTTTTTCACCCTTCCAAAGAAAACAACAGAAGGACATGAGACATCTAAGAGGCAGGAAGATGAAAGTGAATTAAAAGGTGTACAGAGTAGTCTTGAAAAATAGCCAGCTGGCTCTGCAGCTAGGTTTTCACTTCTCAATCCAGACAGTTACAGGTAAAGATATCTATCATGTGTTTGTTTTCACCAAATTTTATTTTATTTTTTTTAAGATTTTATTTATTTATTTGACAGAAAGAACACAAGCAGGGGGAGCAGCAGACAGAGGGAGAGGGAGCAGCAGTCTCCCCAGCTGAGCAGAGAGTCTAATGCAGTGGGATCATGACCCAAGCCTAAGGCAGACACTCAACGAACTGAGCCACCCAGGCACCCCTTCACCAAATTTTAACAAGCATTTATAATCTGACTATATACAGAAGAATGCAGATATATTGAAATATAAAGAAATGTAATATAGCTCTATCATCAAGGAATTGAAAATCTACATGACCTCCTGTGCATATATATGCATCAAGGTAGAGTTCCTGTTGAAGTGTAAAAGCTAAGGTAGTCTTGAGGAGGAAGGAGCAATCTGTAACAGCTGCCCTTATCAGGAAAACTGTTACACAGGAGGTTATGTTTCCTTCCGGCCTAGAAGAATGTATTGAATATAAAGGGCATGGGGAGAGGATGGAAGGAAAAAGGTATCACTGTACATTTCAGTAGATTGTAGGCGAAAGTGCAGAAATGAGAAAGCATAAGATGTCCTAGGAGTATATCAACATAAACTGTGGCTGGAATACTGACTGCAAAGGTTGGTGTGTGAAGGATGAATTGGAGGGTAGGAAGGAGATATGAAACAAAATCACATATGTAAAAGCATTTTGTGAAATGTGAAAAGCAAAGCATATGTAAAATAGCAGTATTATTTTCAGGAAGGAGCAAAAAGTAAGTGAGACCCGAAGGCAGGAAGTATAGACAGTGTTTTGAATAGTAAAGAGAATTACTTACTGAGACTAGAACAGACTTAACAAAGAATAATGGAGGAGATGATTACAGTGAGTTCTGAGGAGTTCATTGACTAATTTCATTGATGACAGGAAGCCCCATTAGGTTCTGCACATGAAGTAACATGACTCAGATTATGTGTTGATTGGCCTTCCTTGTGTTGTGTTGAAAGACAACATTTGAAACAGTTAAGAACTGAGAATAATCTAAGCAAAACATAGTACGAAAGTATGTTAGAATATACGAGACATACATGAATGGTTAAAGAAAGTTATAACATATACCTTTATTTTTCACAAATGAGACCTGCATATGAAAAACCATGATAAAATCCTGAATTATAAATCATTTAAGGCAAGTGTGATTTTATAGTTTACCGTGGGATTCACACTTTCTCTAAATAGTGTTCTGTTACACGTAAAGGTTTGTTTATAGATTAGCCATATCTAATGGGAATTCTACCACCCCAGAATCTCCTGGGTGGGACAAGTGCAACATTCTTCCAGGAATCCCCTAACTATCTTAATGTTAATACCTTGCTAGAGGGGAAAACAACCTTACCTTGACAATGGCAAGGCTTCAGGTGTCTCGTAGGTTGGTCCTCTTTAGCATATGAAAGTTCTTTTGAAACCTCCCTTTTTCTTACTTCCCCCAACTCCAGAGTTTATAATCACCACTCCTGTGCCTCAGCTCTTTCTGCGCACAGGTCCTGTCCTTATGCTTTTATAAACCACCATTTTGCGCCAAAAAAATTTTTTAAACAAACAAAAAACCCCCACAGAATCTCATATTTAAAATCAACACCAATAAATATCAATCAGACTAAATTAATGTGATTTGTATATGTTCCAGAATATTACAAAATGAGAGGCATTATTTTTCAGTTTCAAATATTAAAAGTATGAAAGTGAAATGTCTGTAATTTTACGTTAGACCCTCTCTTTCCAGAGTATTTTATTAGGGAGGCTGGGTGGTAGAGATAAATTTGGAAGGCTTAAAATCCTGTGTTCTCATTTTGGTTTTGATAAACAGTAGTCACGTGGCCTCAGGCAAGTTACATACAAATAATACATATATGCAATGATAACTTCCTTATGTAGAGTTGTAAGCATTACATGAGATAATTTAAAGTTCCTGTACAACACCTGTCACACAAAAGGTGCTCAATAACTGTTTTCTTTATTTCCTTCTCCCTCTCCCACCATTTTTCATTTCTTGTCTTACTACCTAGTTAGTAATCTTTTTTAAAGATTCATTTATTTTTGAGTGTGCGCACGTACACGAGTTGTGGAGGGATGAGGGAGAGGGAGAGACTCTCAAGCAGACTCCCACTGAGCCATGAGTCCAAATGCAGGGTGGGATCTCAGGACCCATGAGATCATGACCTGAGCTGAAACCAAGAGTCAGACGCTCAACCCACTGAGCCCCAGGTGAGCTCCTAGTTTGTATTTACGATTTAAATGTCTGATAATCTGGGGCACCTGGGTCGCACAGTCAGTTAAGTGTCTGCCTTCGGCTAGGGTCATGATCCCAGGGTCCCAGGATCTAGTCCCGCATAGGGCTCCGTGCTAGGGGGGAGCCTGCTTCTCCCTCTCCTGCTCCCCCTGCTTGCGCGCCCTCTCTCTCTCTGAAATAAATAAATAAAATCTTTTTTTAAAAGTGTTGGATAATATGTACTTGGTTAATTTCCACCAGTTGCTCTGACAAATGTCAAAACCCTACCTTTGTTATGCAACCCATTCAGTAAGGATACTATGAGGAATCCCTTACATCTTCCTCTTTCCTCCTTCACCCATCAATAGCTATTTCTTTAGCACTGTGGCAAATATTAACAATGCTAAGATATGGTCCCTGCCCTTAAGAACCTCGGACTCCAATGGGAGAGACATGAAAACAAGTAATTAAAATATAATTGGATAAATGACCATTTAAACACATGCCAAATTTTAAAAACCTCTTAATTTTACAGTATACTCTATAAACCATGCTAATTATCCATATCAAATTGGTTCAGTAAATATTTGCTTATTACCTGCTATGTGTTACGCTGATAGAATTTAAAAAAATAG
>NC_048219.1:44703780-44740811 GCF_002007445.2 Ailuropoda melanoleuca
CAGAATTTCAGGAATGTATGTCTGTTTTCACCATGGGACTTTGAAGCCGAGTCTTGTCATAGTTATGTTCCTGTGTTACTATCCAGGCATTGTTAATAGTAGGTACATTTCTTAAGAAGATTTTTAAAAAGTTATTTTCCTTATAAATAATACTTAAACAAAAACCACAATTTGACTATAATTAAATGATGTAGAAAAATGAGATCTGTTATATATGTAAATTTACTGGATAACATATACTATAATTATTATCTCTCATTATCTAATTATATGCATTAAGAATCTCAAATATTGCATTACTTATAGTGTTGTTTTTGCCAATTCAAATTATTTCTAAAAATAGGTATATTAATTTCTGTATGATGGAAGTCTGGAAAAATACCATTGTGCTATTAGTATATTCTTGATCAAGGTTTTTAATTTAAATTTGAATTAGAAATTAAATTCTCTTTGTTTTAGGTTAATAGGAGATTTATAGAGAAAGCTAGATTTATCCTTTCAGATTTATCTAAGTATAGCACCTTAATCTGATTTTCCAGCACACCACAGTTAGTCCCTGATCCCAAGTTAATACTATGTGTCATTAATAATGTACTTTATTCAACAATTCTGTTTTGTTTTGTTTTGGTAATATGTGGCAGAGAACTTTTCTTTCCATATGTATTTGAATTCCTTATTTATTCATATTCAAAATATATATTCCAGGATGCAAGAAAGGATTACTGTATTTAGGCTGCTACAAATGCCTTAGCTTTATTGGTTATTAATTTTAGATCATTCTTTTTCTTACATAACCCATCTTATTTTCACTATCCAAGAGATTGAGAAATTTTATATCTGTTAGATCTCGTAAACCTGTCCTATCTGCTTTACATAGCATGACACACAATTCAGAAGTTTTCTGTCCAAAAATAAGAAAATCATACACATTTTCAATTTTGCTTAATACACACACACACACACACACACACACACACATACATATGCATGAAAGCACATCACTGTTTGTCTATGCATCTTCTATCACAATGCCCAAGTTACCAGTTGGGAATTGTAAATACAGTCAATTTGTATTATTCGCAGTAGTTATATTCTATTAAGTTGCTGCAACCACTGAATCAGCAAATCCTGAACAATTGCTCTTAGGGGAAATACAACATTAGATTCCTGGGAGATGCTAGTCACAATATTTTCATCACCTAATCAATACATAACCTTGTTTTATATGTGTTTCTGTTTAAAGATCCTTTAACATTTTAAGATGTTGACACTCACAGCCTTAACAAGAGCTAAGGCTTCATTAACTCACTGAACTCAACAGCCAACAGCACTATAACTCTTGCCTGAATGAAGACTTACCTAATACATGTATTTCTCCATAAGACACATCACAGCCTTTTGTACTTAGGAACACTAGACAGTACTTCAGCGTTATGGTTGGGGGCCATTTTAAACAGTGAAATCACAAACAAAAAGCAAAAAAAGGTGAAAAATGTGGCCCTAAATTGACTGCAAAAAGGATACTGGTTTACAGTATGGGGCAGAAATAAGAAGGCTATCGCCTTGTTTGACCTCACGTGGGAATGTATGCAATGGTTAACTCAAATTCTTCATTACTCTGTGCATGTCCACAAATGACCATGAAGGGCCCCAAGTATTGATTTGGGGGTTAGAAATAAATTATAGCAAATTCACAAATATGGAATCCCCAAATAATAAAGATCAACTGTATGTTGTCAAAATTCCCATGCTGGGTCAATAAAAAGTTTTTTTCATTTTTTTAAAATTTCTTGAGAAGTGATTAAACAGATTTTAAATAATTTATTCAGTAAATAAACCAGAATTTATTAAACAAATCTATAGGACTAAAAGGCTTATAATGCTATAGCTATTGGAATAATCTGAGTCCCATTAGGAAAGGAGAGTCTTCCACATTACAAGTTCTACTTAACTTCTGAGTTAACGGTACAGTCATGGCATCATTCATAATTCTTAAAAGACTGAAGCACATTTTGATGTAATATGGCATCAATTTATATTTTAATAATTCAGACAGATTCTTCAAACAGTCAAATAGCCATCAACTATTTAATCACAGCATTTCAAAATAATACAGAAGAATGCTATTGTTTATAAGAAAATAAAATGCATTTTCCTATTTATTTATAAGATTCAAACATTAATTTTAAATATAGGAGAAATAAATTTAGATGAGAAAAACATTTTAACTAGGCATAAAAATTTTCTGCATATACAGTAATGATATACAACATTCACATTTCATTTTAATGAAACTGCTAAGTAGGGGCACCTGGCTGGCTCAGTCAGTTAAGCAACCAACTCTTAATTTCGGCTCAGGTCATGATCTCAGGGTTGTGAGATCGAGCCCTGCTGTTGGCCCTGTGCTGGGCATTGAGCCTCCTTGAGATTCTCTCTCTCCCCCTCTCTCTCTGCCCCTTCCCCACCCCTGAATAAATAAATAAATAAATTGCTAAGTAAATAATAAATTAATCTAAAAGCAACTCTAAATTTTAGACTTCTAATATATATAATTAAGTTTTACAATCTAACATTCGCAATCTAAGTGTCAAAAAATTATTTACATAAAATTCAATGTTATAAAACATTAAATCCTAAATGGGGGTAAATTAATATGTTATACAAATTAAATACAAGTTTTAAAACAAGAAATCAAAATATTATTTACTACCTTACTAATATTCTTACCAGTAGGTGTCATAAAGTGCTTATTCCCTTGAAATATTTAAATTCCATTTTTACAATGAGATGAGTTATAATTATTTTATCATAGAAAGTGCTTTATCCCATTCAGTAAAAACAAATTGACTTTATCTGCCCATTTGCCTGTTTGCAATAACCTAAACTAATACTTCTTCTAGTCTTATGCTCTTTCTTTCTAACAATGGCTTTCCTAAAATATAATCCCAACTAGATCATTCTGATGCTTGAAACAATTCACAACCAACAAAATAAAACTCAAGCTATCACCAGTCTTAAAAATCTCTTTATGATCGTGTCCTTTTCTAGTTCTCAAGCCTCATCTCTTGCCATGCTTCCTCCACATCTTATGGCCTAACAAGAACATGGTAACTTTAATTCACCCCAAACCATGCTATTGTTTTACATCTCTATGCTTTGCATCCCTATCTTAGAGTTCCTTTTCCTTTAGCCCGCCTAAAGAACTCTTAACAATCAGCTCAAGCACTGCCTTCTCTATGAAACTTTTCCTGACTGCCTTGAGAAATACGTGGATCATTTTTCACTTTGGAACTTTTCATATCCATTTGTTGTTACCTTTATCACACAGGAGAAGGTTTCCAAAAGACTTAAAATGTCATTATTTATTAATATTCTTTATTTTGTATTATTTATTTTATAATCCAAATACTAGCACAGTACTCATCAACAGATGATCAATGAACGTGTGCTGAGTGACAAAATGAAAGTAAAAGGACTCTTTCCACATTCACTGCCCATTTGGTTTAATACACAATGCAACAGTAGCGCGAGTGTCCACGCAATAAAGGTACATTAAGAATAATAGAAAATAGGGAAATATTTTCATTATATGTATTGACAAAACTCAGATTAAAAGTATTAAGCATTTGATGAGAAGTTCATCAAATATCACTAAAGTGAACTATCTCAATTTTTATTTTTTGTCTTAGATTTACAAACTATCTACTTTCAAAAGACTTGCTGCATTGTGTAAGAACAGAAATGAAATGCAATAAAATATAGGGCAGATAACAGCTAACAGAGAATGTTTTTTTCAGCTGGGCATTCTACTAAGTACTTTATATTGATTCATTTAATCTTCATGGCATGAAATGATATAGGTGTTACTTTCCTCATCCCCACTACAAAAAAAAAAAAAAAAAAAAAAAAAAAAAAAAAAAAAAAAAAAAAAANAGAAGGAGCAGCAGAGTTAAAAAAAAACAACAAACACTTGCTCCAGATTACTCATCCAGTGGGTGCAGGAGCCAGACAAAAATTGACTAGTCCCACTTCAGAGCTCTTGAACTTAGTCACTACTCAATTCACCCCCTGCCTCGGGTGAGAGAAAGATGCAGCAGATGTCACCAGACCCTTGATATGAAATAATAGCTGGACTTGAACATTAAATTATAGTCTACATTGTCTTTGACTCTTTGCAAATACAAATAATTTTTGATTACTGAGATCTGACTCTAGACCAAGTACTTTGCATATTTTTCTATAAGCCAATTCTGTAAAGTAGCATTTTAGTGCCTGGCCACATAGTAGTATGGTAATACTCTTTGTTCACTAACTGGATAAGAGATAAGAGTACTGAGAATAGTTTTAGTATTATTTTATTTTTGAGAAAAGAAAGCAAATTTAGGTAACTTGCTCCCTGTCAAACAGTAAGAGACTGAGTGGATTAGAAATTCGGGTGTTTTCAAGACAAAACACCTTATTAGGCATAAAAGTTACACATTAAACTGAGTTTCAGTGAGTGTTCATATTTCTGTAGGTAATTAAGCTCAGGGATGCCCCAAATACTTTGAATTCTGAGGTTCTAATTTACTACGAGAAATACATTTTGAAGTATCTAGAAGAATGAAAAGAGAGCACATCTATTAAACCCTCTCTCAAATATCCATTCACTTCTTCAACAGATGTCTACTGCATGCTTTGTAGCAGATGCCTAAGGGCCCAAAATATAGCAGAAAAGAAATCAAACAAAATTCCTTCCCTCGTGGGTTTATATCTTGCATACAATAGCAAATAAATATACACAAAAATAAATAAATATAAAAATAAAAAAATAAGTATATCAAGTGATGACAAGCACTGGACAGAAAAACCTAAGATGACCCTTGTTTAAAAACCAAAAGAAAGTAAGGAAGCAAGCCATGTGGATGACTAGGGAAACAATGTTTCAAAAATTAAGTAACATGTGCAAAGGTCCTAAGGCAGGGGCATGATTGTATGCAAAAATAAGACAGAGCAGTAGGAGCTGAAATCAAAGAAAGTGTGGGCAGTCAGATTATACAGGGCCTTGTCAGCAATTTGATGGTCTTTGGATTTTACTTCTGATGACATGGGAAATAATTAGAAGATTTTGGCAGAGGACTGACATTTTCTGACTTAAGCATTTAAGAATTGTTCAACATTTTGCTGCTGTGTTGAAAAAAGACTTATTAGAGGGCTGGGGGAGGGGAGCAGTAGCAAGAAAAATAGGAAGCCGATATTAGAGGCCTTAAGCAAATGTATACACCTGCTGAAAGCATTATCATGTACAGTCTATACAAAAATCACTTTTTTCTTGCTCTTCTATTTAACAAGTGTTAAGTCTTTTACAGGCATATCTTCAGAATCATTTACCCTATAATGAACTGTAAAATTTTTCATCCCGTGTATTCACTGTTTAATAAAATCTTGGGCTAAACACTGAAAAAAGGACAGTCAGCAGGACATGGTGCAAAAAATTAAAAACTTTGCAGCCAAACATACAGGAATCCAATCTCCTCTACTTCCTAGTGGAAGCAGTAGTGCAGCCACTATGGAAAATAGTATGGAGGTTCCTCAAATAGTTAAAAATAAACATACCATACAATCCAGTAATTCTATTCGTGGGTTTTTACCCAAAGAAAATGAACACTAAAAAAAGAAAACGAGAAAAGAAAGAACACTAATTTGAAAAAATATGCACTCCTATGTTTATTGCAGCATTATTTACAATAGCCAAAATATGGAAGCAACCTAAGTATTCATCAATAGATAAATGGACAAAGATGCGGTATATTTACAATGCAATATTACTCAGCCATAAAAAAGAATAAAACTTACCATTCGTAACAACATGGATGGACCGAAAGGGTATTATGCTGAGTGAAATAAGTCAGATAGAGAAAGACAAATATCTTATCATTGCACTTACATGTGAAAACTTAAAAACAAAAGAAATGAATAAACAAACAGAAACAGACGCATAAACACAGTGAACAAACTGGTGGTTGCCCGAGGGAAGAGGGGTAGGAAGATGAATGAAATAAGTGAAGGAGATCAAAGGAACAAACTTCCCATTATAAAATAAGTAAGACATGAGAATGACAAGTATACTGTAGGGAATACAGTCAATAATATTGTAATAATGTTGTATGGTGGCAGATGGTAACTACACTTATTGAGATGCAAACCGCATAATGTATAGAATTGTTGATTCACTATGTTGTACACCTGAAACTAATATAACATTGTATGATAACTATACTTCAGTTTAAAAAAAAGTTACCTTTGTTTGTCCCTTTTCATGCTATTTGGGAAATCTCTATTAATATTAAAGATGAGGGGTGCCTGGGTGGCTCAGCTGGTTAAGCCTCTGCCTTTGGCTTAGGTCATGATCCCAGGGTCCTGGGATGGAGCTCAGCATCAGGGTCCCCACTCAGCAGGGAGTGTGCTTCTCCCTCTCCCTCTGCCCCCTAACTCATGCACGCTTTCTCGCTCTCAAATAAATAATCTTTAAAAATATATTAGAGATGAAAAAAACTTGCATTCTAGAACCTATTTTTATTAATTTTATATGTCAACTTGGCTAGGCTATGGTGCCCAGCAGTTTGATCAAACACCAGTCTGATTTTCCCCTGAAGGCACTTTTCAGGTGTGATTAACATTTAAATAAGTACACTTCGAGGAAAGCAGATTATCCTCCATAATTTGGGTGGACGTCATCCAACCTGTTGAAGGCATCAGGAGAAAAGACTGAGGTTTCTCAAAGAATAAAGAATTCTCCTCAAGACCGTAACATACAAAACCTACCTAAGTCTCCAGTCTGCCAGCATGCACTACAAATTTCTGACTTGCTGGCCCTCACAGCCCCTTAAGACTATTCCTTAGAATAAACCAATCTGTCTCTCTCAAAATATACATACATGCATACACACACAGGATATACACATATATAGGCTATACACATAGATTCTATTTCTCTGAAGAACCCTGACTAATACACTACCTTTGAACATAACTAATTACTTTTCTAATTAGTAAGAAGAAATTATTTTTAGTCTTTACATATACATGCATATTATGACATTCAGGCAAAAGGGAAATGATAATTTGTTAGAAAAAAATGACTGGAAATGTAGCTGCTATTTTGTTTAATCAGGGACAATGAAATACAAACCCCTACCTTCAAATAATAATCAAATCTAAAAGAAATATGGAAAACAAGTAAATGAAGACTATCTACTTTCTTGTTTGCCATTGTGTCTAAAGATACAACATACATAGCATAAAATATTCTCTAGTAATCTTAGAATGTAGTATCTTCATACATTAGAGAGCTTTAATAGGAGAATGATATATTTAACTGTGAAATTCTATTCTTTTGTCCATTTTTATCAGAACTTTCATAGTGATTCCACGTACTCTTTTTGACATAGTTAATTAAAGTCTCAGCCACCAAAATATATTCAAAGCAAAATGGAAACCAAGAAGAATATGATTCTCTCTGCCAACAGCAGTCTGCAATAGGGCCATATCTATACAGCCTAAACAGCTCACTCCCACTGGGAAATCGCAACTTCCCCATTATAGAGATAGCATTATTTTTCAAGATGATCTGCTCCATGTACTGCTACCCAGCATGCTATCCATAACTCTCCAGATAAATTGAAGGGACTGAAAGATTTATGAACTCATGAATTCTTTTCTTGTAGGGAACCCCAGCCGAATTCACCAGAGGATTTCTTATACTTATGTGAGATCCTTCGGCAAAACAGAAAATGTGTGGAAAGAGTAATGGGACATTAAAATTGACTCCTACTTACTAGAAATTCTCTTGTGAATATGTATAAGAAAGAGAAGACTAAGACCATATTATATCTTGATAGGTTGTACTATATCTTTAAAAAGTCATATTATGTTTTGCTGACCACCGTAACTTTTCTTTAAAATTCTACATTGATTTTTTTGAAGCAAAGGATTATTTTAAACAAAAGAAGTTTTATGCATTACGTAGATCTTATTCTTTCTATGAACTATATTTGTCATAAATATTAGTTTGCAATCTATTGATAGATCAAAATAGATAAATAGATAATAATCACAAAATATTTACTTCACAAAAAGATATATTAAAAAAGACACAAAAGTAAAGGACAAAGAAAAATACACACTATTTTGAGAGATTTAATTATATCCTTACAATGAAACAATTTCCTTATACTTCTTCAAAGCTGTTTTCCTTTGTATTAAAAAAATACAATCCAGTTGAACTTAGTAAATTATTCCTCAAAAAGATGATTGATCAGAGATGAGAGTTTTATTTAGAAAAATCTCAGCATGGTATTTTGTATTTTGTAGATAACATAGAATTTTGGCTACAAATAATTAAGTATAAAAGCACATTTTTCTCATTAACCACATTTTATTTGAATCTTCCCAGAGTATCTCTTTGTGAATTTTTACATAAAAATGTATATAATCTAACCTCTTAGGGATTTATCTAAGGAAGGCAATTAATTTATTCAAGAATTCTATTACCATTGTGGTCTTATGTGAAGGTCCTCTCAGGGCTCAAAAACCGTTTTCAATATTAATGCACCAAATCCTAGCGCCATGACTTGGGTTTAACAAACTCAAATCTCACTTAGCAATTCTAGTGCATGTCTGTAACACATTTGTTGATATCACCTCTTCAATAACTAAGTTCTGTTACTTTATAATTCATATATGGAATGGACTCTACACTTTATGTATTAATTTATCTCTAAAAATTTTGTAGAGAGGGTACAGAATGTGTGTCTGTGTGTGTGCATGAGACAGAGACAGAGAGAATGGTTTTAGTATACAGTTTCTTTGGGCATTCCAAATCAATCAGGATGAGTGCTCATTTGCGGGTCTACAGATATAGCTTCCCCACAAGACCTATAGTATATAAGTTTTCAGATCTAATAGTATATAATGTAACCTCACACCATCTATTTCAGACCTTTGCTTATAAATGATCACATTTAGGGCAAAGTGAAAACTCTGTAAGTTTAGAATGCAATTTTTTTTTTTACTTTTTTCATATTTTTATTTAAATTCTAGTTAGTTAATATATAGTGTAATAGTGGTTCCAGGAGTAGAATTTAGTGATTCATCACTTACATATAATACGCAGTGCTCAACACAAGTGTCCTCCTTAATATCCACCACCCATTTAGCACATCCCCTGCTCACCCCTCCTAGAATGTAATTCAGTTGCTAAGAAAAAATGAATTGGTGATGCCTAGTCAAGAGGGCTATACATTTACAGCTTGGTCTGTTGTTACTATTGTGCTTGTCTGTGATTTTAATTAAACAATATTTTTTACCCCAAACAATAGTTTGATAAGTATAAATACTGGGGACGTTTCATATAGTTGGAAGCACTGATTCTTATTGACCCAAAGATGTGGAGGTTTTTCAAATTATCTGCTAATGTAGCTTCAGAATTTATACTGAATTTGTTGGGTAGTGGTTTTTGTTTAAGACATTGGGTTATAATTATCCACTGCCTCATCCATCATCTCTTCCCTCTTGTCAACAAAGAATCTCTAATAGTTCCATTTTCATTCTCTCACTTGAAAATACTTGAAGAATTGAAAGTTCATGTTAGGATGCTTTGGGGACTCTCTAGGAAATCCTTCCATCTCATTAGGCTACATGCCCAGAAGTTTAGGCAGGGAAGTCATACAATGAATTTGAGATCAAGTCACAGAATCAGAATACTTCTATGGAGTGACAATAAGCCTGAAGAGGGACTAAGTAATAAATCAACACTCGTCTTCACTTCAATACATTATGGTTTCTGCCATATCTTGGGACAAATCCAGGTACAGATCTTTTTCCATTCAACTACAGAAAAGAGTATGAAGACAGAAAAATAAGCTAAGAGTAAGTGCTATACAGGAAGTAATAAGTGTTCACACAGGAAGAGATAAATACCAGAACATTGTGTTATCAATAGAAATGAAAATCATGTATTTATAACAGATTTCAAAGTCATTTCTAATTGAATAGATAAAAGAAATAAGACAGGAAAAAAATCTAATAATATGTATTTAACGAAATCAATAGCAATATTATTTTGATTATCAGTATACTGGCTATAGACTCAATATCAAGCATAATAAATATGTACTGAATCCATGATACTGAGATGGAAACTTTAGTAAATTGGGACTTGACACAGAGAAGTTGTTAGAAGAAAAAGTAATCAGCAAAGAGACACTAGCTGAAGCTGAAAGGAAAGATTAATTCAACATGAAAGCCTTGAATGCCAGACTTTTTTAAAACTCCATCATTTTACACATGAACAACTGGAACGTTAAATGATTACAAATGATTCTCCCAAGACCAAAGAAATGAATTTCCCAAGGCAGAGTGGGATGACATTCTCTAACAGAACCAAAACTAATCCATATTCTCTCCTAACCCAAATTTCACACATACTCCAAAATCCACCTCAAATCCCACATCATCTCAATTTCTATAGCATGTGTACTCTCTCTTCTCTGGATTTAGGTATCACGTGTTGTCTTTATAATTGCATTTGATATGTACATGGGTGTGTTTCTTACAGTTGCAATTAAATGTTCCCTAATGAACAACACTTTCACAACTTTCCTTCAATACCTAGTAAAATCATGTGTATTTAGGAGGCACTCAAAGAATGCTTGCAGCATGGATGAAATGAATGTAAGAGGAACACTGCTGCCTTTCAAGCCCTCATGTTAAAGTTCTAAAGGCTTCTGTGCTTTCAAAAATGATACCTTGGCTCCCACTTCATGTATACATCAAGAAAAAACATTGTATTCAACATATGGTTAAATATGTTTCAAAGCTAGTAAAATGTTGAGACATTTTATATAAAGTGACTTGTGGTCTTTCCATGAAATTATATTTGTTCTTTTTTTAAAAAAAACTTATATCTTTCCTTTTCTTTCAAGGCAATTTTCTAGAAACTTAACCTCCATTCCTACTTCTTCAGGTAGCCTCTTGGAAGATATACATATCCAACTCTATGGATGTACTTAAATGAATATATTTCTAGCTACATTTTAATATATTTTTGTGGTTTGGGTTTTTTTCTCATTATTCACAGGTTTTCTATTTTTCTCAAATGCTCAATCTTTCATTCTGTCAGTCTGTCAACTCAGTTTTATCACAATTAGTATGCTCTGAAATAAAGTTGAAGCCTTATGAAAAATAAATCTGTGATCAAGTCCATATTTGAGTAGAAAGTAGAGGCAAGTAAAATACTTCCCTTCTGTACTAATCCAACACAAACACCACTAATAATAAAATTTTGTTTGCTATTGAAGTAATTGATTTCACTTAAAAATGATTTGAATAATAGACAACATGAATGATAGATAATTCAGATCAAATTTGTGAAAACCAATTATTTTATTTATAAAAACATGAAGTAACAGTTAAATAGCTGGTACATATTAGGT
The DNA here is from genome assembly GCF_002007445.2 of Ailuropoda melanoleuca. Lineage (NCBI taxonomy): Eukaryota > Metazoa > Chordata > Mammalia > Carnivora > Ursidae > Ailuropoda > Ailuropoda melanoleuca. Next base: position 44,715,255 of record NC_048219.1, read on the forward strand.
ATCAAATAGATATTAAATGAATAAATGAATGAGATTATATCAAGAGTACAATAAAAAACATAGCATCTTAAAAATCAGCAAGAAAAAAAAAACACAAAAAAACCAAAAAGGACATAATCTTAGCCTACTTTGAGCATTAATGCACTCTGTCTCATGTATGGTACACAATTTTCCTTATTTAAGAATGTTTACTATGATGTGTCGAAAATATATATTAATTTTAAAACATTAAACTTTCATGGAAATATAGTAAATATTTCTCATTTTTTTCCTCCAAATTAAATGACAGCTGAAGATCATACAGAAGAGCAATCTAGAAGTTTGTATGTTAAGTTTTATATGGTTATTGCACGATAACATGAACTGCAATAAGCAGAGCTAAACTATTTGGCCCACTTATTAATAAAAATAATAGAAATTGGAATCCAATCACTGGGAAACATATATCTTACAGAACAACGCACAATAACTGTTTTGTTCACACCTAAACTATCACCAAAACATTAAGTCTTTGTAGCTTGCAGTTTAGGTTAACAATTGAATTGTGCATGCGTTGCACATACTGAATAGATTTTCACCTTTTCATCTGAAGAGTGTTCACCAGATGATAATTAGTGTCTGCTAAGTGCTCTTCAGACTAACATGATATCATCAAGAAATATCACAAAAGTGTTGACACAATGCTCATCCAGCTGGAGATTCCAAACAAGTCTGTTTTCACTGCCACTCACTGTAAATTTTAACTCTGCACCAGCTGGCCAGATCATTTCCCTTTACCCCACTCATAACAGAAAAGAAGAAGAATGTGCTTTTTGTTTGTGTATCTACTTTATCTGGCTTAAATTGATGAGGATGTAGAAAATACATATTTGAAATTGAAATTGAATTATGAATTATAATTACTCTAACCATGTAACTTCATTACTTTATACATATCAAAGATAATTTGTTTCCTAACATCTATTTCATTATACAGTTCACAGAAGAAAATTAATGAGCTAAAATTTATGTAAAAACTAGAATATATATTCTGTGCATAAGTAATTTTTTTAGTTTTATTTACTGTTTTTAATCAAATTTTATTTACCTGATTAGAGAAATAATACAGCTTAACTCTGAAATTTAAATCTATGTTAAAGGATAAGTAAACAAAAATGGAATGTGCATACAAAATCCATGATTTGGAGTAGTTAACCAGATATGTTCTAGAGTAGTCAAACCTTGATTTAAACCCAAATTAAGTCTGCGGTTTAATTCCTTTACGTGTATTTTCTTTAGCCAAACAGATAATAGCTCCTAATAACATTTTACTTTACAAGGTTGAGTAAGTATTGAGTGAAAAAATAAATATATGTGTAAGTTGATTTACACAGTTCCTGGCAAATAGTAAGCACTTAATAAAGGGGAGCTGTTACTATCATCACTGTTTTTATAGAAATATTGATACAAATACATATATGCAGCTATATTAATCTCTGTATCCCATATTCTATGTCCCTCCTCCACATATTTTGAGACTTATTTATATTCACATACTTTTTTTCTTTTTAAGTAGCAATTTTTCTTTCAGAAATAAATTGAAAGGCGCCTGGGTGGCTCAGTCATTAAGCGTCTGCCTTCAGCTCAGGGCATGATCCCAGGGTCCTGGGATCAAGCCCCGCAACAGGCTCCCTGCTCTGCTGGGAGCCTACTTCTCCCTCTCCCACTTGCCCTACTTGTGTTCCCTCTCTTGCTGGCTGTCTCTCTCTCTGTCAAATAAATAAAATCTTAAAAAAAAAAAAAAGGAAAAGAAAGAAAAAAGAAACAAACAAATTGAAAGGTAAAAAGGGAAAGCCAACCTAATATTCACCTCTACAAAGTATCTACTGAAGTATCTCTTTCTTACTCACTGGTTTGGGGATGCATATCTGTTTCCTGTGCCCTATTTTATGTCCTCAGCCCAGAGATGCTAACTGTAATCTGAGGCCACAGCAGTTACTCAGTCATCCTTTCTTTGGAACCAATGGTAGTGAAGACTGGATATCCTATATTTGTAAAGAAAAAAGAATGAAAATCTAAATGTCACTTATCTAGGAATCATTTCCCCGGATAAATTACTGAATTCTTTTTTTCAGCATGACCATGTTTAAAATTCTCTAATTTAAAAGAGTTTTTGTCACTGTTTTATGGTAAAGATGAGGTTAAAAAGTGTTAAGGATCCTGAGGTAAGGATCACAATAGACCACAAACAGATATCTCCTAATACTCCTAGCCATTCTCAAATCTCCATTCATGCAGATTTCTTTAACGTTGGGTCAATGAATCAAGGATCATTGGGCTATGACTCAGTGGTTCTCAACCAGAGGTGATTTTGCCTACCAGGGGACATCTGACAATACATGGAGACCTTTTTTGGTTGTCATAACTCAGGGGTTTGGGTGCTACTGGTATTAAATGGATAGAGGCCAAGGATACTGCTACAAATCCTCTGTGCACAGGACATCCCCCACAACAAAGAATTAACTAAGTAGCCCACAATATCAATAATGTCAAGATCGAGAAACTCTAAAACTGGCTTTCAGACTTATAGGATGGCCGTGTGTGTGTGTTTGAATATCTGCTCACCCCCATCCCAAGGTCCCCTGGTTTTATTCAAATTATCAAGAGCAAGTACGGCCCCAAAAGAAATATTAATTATATACAGATATGCAATAGGCATTTATGAAATAAAATTAGCTATTACCATGAATCCCATAAGGTATTATGACTGAACTATTATATGTAATATGTTTGTAATGAACATGATGCAAATATATAGAATGTAGTTTTTTTTTTTTTTTAAGATTTTATTTATTTATTTGACAGAGAGAGAGACAGCCAGCAAGACAGGGAACACAAGCAGGGGGAGTGGGAGAGGAAGAAGCAGTCTCCCAGCAGAGCAGGGAGTCCAATGCAGGGCTTGATCCCGGGCCTCCAGGATCACGCCCTGAGCCGAAGGCAGATGCTTAACGACTGAGCCACCCAGATGCCCCTAGAATGTAGATTCTTATTTTGCAACTCAACCTTAAAAAATTTACAAAGGATAATGAATACTGAGAAAATAGCCTGTAAGTGTGATATAATCTAATAAATTCTAAAAGCACTAACATAATTTTGCGTACTAAAATTCACTTGTCATTTTTTTAGTTTCATGAAAACCATAGACTAGCAGCGAGGATATCTCATTTAGGTTGTTTTATAAATAGCTACATGACCTTGGTTATTTTATCACTTTTAAAATTCTCCCCTCATTGAGCCTCTCTGAGGATCACAAGGAAGAATAAGCTATGGGAGTTCCCCAAAAAGTGTTTAACAATATAAAGTATGATAATGTTTTTCTGCTGACTTGTAAACTGTTTATCTTTATATATTTTTAATTTGTTTTTGTTAATTCCTATCTGGGTGGCTCAGTCAGTTAAGTGGCTTCCTTCAGCTAAGGTCATGATCCCTTGGGTCCTGGGCTTGAGTCCTGCATCAGGCTCCTTCCCTGCATCAGGTTCCTGCTTCTTCCCCTGCTTGTGCTCTCTCTCTGTCTCTTTCTCTCTGACAAATAAATAAATAAAATCGTCAATAAAAAAAAAAAGAGGGTATGAGTCTAGATAGCACCTAAGGGTCCTCTCCATACTACTGTCTTTGCTCCTCTTCTTTAATACATTGACATATATTTATTATTTGTTCCTCAAATCCCTTTTTTCCTATGCACACTCAATCAAATCCTGAATCCTGGTAGCAAACTCAAGACAAGAATTATGGATCATGAAGACATCACCTTAATTATAATAGTGGATTTTAGTATTTAAAGGCTACATTTCAAGGCACCTGGATGGCTCAGTCAGTTAAGCATCTGCTTTAACTCAGGTCATAATCTCAGGGTTCTGGGATGAAGCCCCGCATCAGGCTCCCTGCTCGGCGGTAAGTCTGCTTCTTCCTCTGCCCTTGCCCCTGCTCTCACTCTGTCCCTCTCTCAAATAAATACAATCTTTTAAAAAAATTAAAAGTAATAATAATAATAATAATAATAAAATAAAGGCTACATCTCAAAACTAAAGGGAGAGTTTTTATCTCATCTGTAACAAGAGGCAAAATTTTTATTATATTCCACAGCAACGCAGTGCAGTTTTCCAACATATTAAACCTGGTACATAGGAAGGGAGTTCATACATAGAATATATCCTAAAGGGTAAGGATCTTGTCTATTTAATGGATGCTTTCAAGAGCATGAACATAGGCAAGCCTAATAACTGTTCATTGACCACAATAAGATACAAATAAAACTATTCTTGTATGTAGTTTTTTGTCTTAGGCAAAACTGCAATGCAGGCAAAGTTCATCTTCTGTTATCACTCACCTCTTATATTGTTCTTATTCATCAGTTCTCAGTAGTAATTCTGATTTTTACCATATGATTTTTGTGTTTGTGGATTTTTTTCATTTAAAGTGATTTTCTGAAACAATTACGTATACAATAAAGTTAAACCAATAATAATAATAGCAATAATACAAACCTATCAATCACTTACTTTGTACTGCAATGCACTAAGTGCTTTATGTAAATTTCTTCTTTTGATCCTCATAGCAACTCTATGAAGCACGGATTCATCCCCTTTATATAGATAACAAAACCACAGCTTTGAAAGGTTAAGTAAACTGCCTGAACACACACAGCTTGGAAGTACAAGAATCAACATTGCTCTGACTTTGAAACCTGAGGGCTTAAAAACTGTACTTTCCCCAAAGGGTGTTTATATATTATAGAGATGTCCATCATCCCTTGGTTTCATATAAAACCAAGATTTGATTATCTATGGGTAAGTCTAATTGGTATGAAGAATATATCTGAACACAAACTTTCTTCTCACCCATCAATCCTAAGAACTACAATTCACAAACAGCATGCAATAATTTACAATATTTACTAAGCATTCACTGTGAGCCAGGCACAGTTTTAAGTAATTCACAAGTTCCATATAATTAAATATAAATATAAGTAAATCCTCCTAAAACTCTATAAAATATGCATTAGTATCCCAACTTTACTAATGAGGGAACAGGCACAGAAAGTATGCAATTTGTCCAAAGCTACAATTAGTAGCAAAGTTGTGATTCAAAACAAAGCAGTTTGATTCTGAAGATGACACTATACACTGCTATGATCCTCTGTTACCCTGTCAAATACTCCTCAGACCAACTTGTCCGAGTGAAATACACTATGGATGAAATATTCTTAAACAGTTGCTCAAACTGGAAAATACTTCAGATGAATTCTAATTGGCATTCAATACAACTCCACACTTGATTCAATATTTCATCATATAGTAAGGCAGCCAACATTCTTAAAAGCTGACATTTACATGCAGATTGGGTAAACACATTTCTTTTAATAAGTTAAAATATTATTTTTAAAAGTCCAGGAGTAAAATACAATTAAAATAATTCTTGTGGACTTAAAAATAATAAATTTTAAGCACAAGTTTCAATAAGAAATGTTTGACCACGTCAGTATACTCTTTCTGAAAGAGTTCAGATATAGCTATAAGATTATGACTTTTCCTTGTTTCATAGTGAGATTTATTATAAAAGGGTCACAAATAACCATGTTATGAAAATATCATTTGAGTATTTTTACTTAAGGAAGAAAAATCATGTCTTACAGTAATGACAAAAGTAAACAAGGAACACTAAAAATTAATATGAGCCTAAATAGATGGCTATTGAAATATATAACTTTTTCATTACTATTTTACAAATTCATATTTGTTGACATTTAAGCTCATAACCAACTTGGAGATGAATATTGTAATTTTAGTCCCTAGCATGACATGTTAAAAATATTCTCGGTTTGATCACTTTAAAAAAATAAAATTGAATAAGCAAACAGTCTTATGTATTTGTACGTTTCCCAAATTATGCTATGTAGCACAATGATCTGAAAAGATACTTCTCAGAAAAAAAAATCCAAGATAAAATAATTTTGATAAAACTACATATTTGGTAAAATGAATAGTTAACATTGTCATGTTAAATAGCGAGAAGCTTTCAGTTAAAAAAAATCTTGTTTCTAAAACTTAGTTTTTATTGTACATGAAACCTTCTTGAGCACCGACTGGGGTCAGGCACTACTTTGGCCCTGGAGATAAAGCTTGGCAGAAAGCATGCAATGTTCCCCCCACTCTTACATAAAAGTAGCAGGAGAAAGAAAACAACATAGGAGAGATTGTATCAGACAGCGGAAATAGGCACCTCATGTCCAAAGCCAGCCATGTTTGACCAGAGGTCTACCCCAGCCTGGATGGCAGCCTCCAGAAGAGATAGATGACTCTTAAGCTGAGACATAAATGACAGGAGAGATGTTAGAATACTATTTCCCCAACCTACCAGAAAGTTGGGAAAATCAAGTGCAACACTATATGTGAAAATAATGGGATCTATAAAGGACAAAGTGGTGAAGATTTGGGAGATGAGGCTATGACCTCCCCTAAATCCTGGCAGCACTCAAAGTTCTCCTGAAGTGAAAGCTCAAGAACAGTTACTTTTTGTGCAGCCTGAGAAGACATGCACATTGCATATCCAGGGAGAAGAACAGTAAGTGTCCATTACTCTCCTCCTTATTAGGAATGCTGTTTTCTTCTCTAGTTGTTTTCCTATCACAATTGGTTTACCTGCCAGATTATAAAATCCTTGAGGATTTTTTTTTTGTCTTAATGAATCTCAGAAACTTAGAATAATGCCGTCATATACTCGGTGCTCAAGAAATATTAGTTGTATCAGTAAATAAATCATGATTATCAGCTTTCCTCAAAGAGCAAGAGGCATATAGGTTATATAGGTTATTTTATCCTTTATAAATATCAATTTTAAAATGTCGTTTTGATCCCTCTCCAAGAATATGGAGTAAAGGTATGTGCTTCATTTGATAGCTAGGGGCACATTATTTGAAGACATTGGCTTCTAAAATTATTCTTCACAGCAAAATCTTTAGAAACATCTTATAAAATAGGATTAAGATCATATTGATCAGTTAATCAAAAAGTAATTTATATTATGCATAACCTATATATTTTATTTTCACTTAAAATGCATATTTATATATCGGTCTTAAAAGATTGAGTAAACTTCTTTTGTTAACAAAAATGACTACTCACTAAAATATCACACTACCTCTTTATACCACATAATGCTCCAATTAGGATTATCAGACTTTCAGTTTTTGGTTCCTCAAAGTGGAATGAGAATTTAAAGATACTTGTGAAGCATTCTCAGTGTAGAATGCAAGTAAATTTTAATTATTTTCCTACTTACAGTTACTCCAACTACATCTAGTTAAACATAATTATTTTTAATGATTGCCTTTATCGAGTATTTTCAAAGCATTCAACATTGTTTTTGTAGAAACAAAACTCTTTTTCATCACACATATTGTAACCAATTCTGCTAATCTCAGAATTCAACTGACAGAAAGAAATGTTCAAGTACACATTAAAGGAAGTTTATTGGATGCTGTGGGCGCCAATTGGAAATTTTTAGAGGAAATAAACAGTGTTGATCATATACAGGTCAACTAAAAGAACTTCTGTATCAACATTGTAGAGATTAGCTTTCCCCATGACACCATTTGGGGAAATTCTGATCAAAACTGATGAAAGTCTTCTATTACCTTACTATTGGAAATTATCTATGCAAATTGGATGTTTTATTTCTCCAAAAGGAATGTTCCATGTTTTCTATATTTAAGTAGTTTTGTTTTGTTTTTTAATTAAAAGGGAAAGAGTATCTATTGTTAAAGTTAAATATATGCTTGATAAAAACAACTTTAAATAATACATTTTTTAAAAAATTTGTGATGAATATATCTAGAGAAAACAAAACAGAAAAAAATCAGACCCTGCAGCATTTAAAGTTCTCTTTACTTGAAAAATCTGTTCTCTCCCTCTTTTTTTTTTTTTGAAGAAAAATACCGTTCTCTCTCTCTTGAACCACTGCTATGTAGGTACTTCTTTCTGCAAAGAATTTTCTCCTTCTTAGCTATATACCCTAAATTAAGCGAGATGGTAACATAATTTCTCCATTGAGTAATTAGCTAAAGAACTGGCATTAAGAGATATTCACTATCTCCTGGTACTTTCTTTCTTGGGGTAGAGAGTGAAGGGAAGAAGGTATCAAAACAAAATAAAAAACATGGCAATGACAAAAGAGAATGGCTATCATATAACAGTAGGAAAACATTAATTTTTCACTCCAGTATTCTTTATTTTCTTTTCTTCATGTGATTTTATTTCTTCTTAGATGTTTCCATTATTTACTCAATACACATTTATTTTGTGGGATAGGGTAAAGTGTGATGGGAAATGGAACACAAATTAGTGGAAGTTAGAGATATCAATAGTTATGATAGGTATATTCAAAATGGAGGCCCAAATCAAATGTTCTGGAGCCCCTGAAAAATAAGATAAAATCCATAACATTGAGTAGTTCAGGTAAATAGTAATATGAAGAAAAATGTACTGAGCAAGAACTCAGACTGAGCTTCAGTTTGAAAAGACGTCATAACTATTCATAACCAAGGAGTCTTTAAACATCTAAACCTGTGTTTATTCCTTTGTAAAACTGGAATTTTAACACTGGTTAAAACCCCCCATCCAATTATTCTTAATGACAGTAAATATAGTCCCTGAACCAGTAAAATGTTTACTAATGTATAGACTTTTGGAGACTGAAGAAATCACCATTTAAAATGCCAGTATTTTATTTCTCCTTAGAAAACTCTTATTGAACATAAAGAAATATTTGAAAAAATGTACCAAAGTCTAATTTTTCTATAAGTGGAAGACCATTAGCAAGAACTCATTTTATATATTTGTCTGTTTTAAAAGTATTTGTTAATGAAATAAATTTATAATTCATTACATAAACTACCATGCCAAGTAAATTTTAAATACTCAATTGTCACTTCTTCATAAAATAGTTCAGTAACTGTATACAATATAACATCTTTTCTTAACCAAAATTTATATAATTACACCATTATAATTTACATAACTTTATATGTTAAATTTTTTCTCCATGCAAAATTAAATCTAAACTCTTGGACAATCTTTTTGTTTTAATTAATTTGACTGATGATAGCTGTTTGCCTGTTTGACTACCAACCTATGTTTATACCAAAATAAAATAATTTCAAATAGATAATAAGTTGACTCTCCCATTAAGAAGATAATTTTCATTAGCCTTTAATTTTAATTCATTTTTTGGTACTAAAGGTGATCAGCTTCAATATTCCCATTTAATCTTAAAATACATCAAACCTCCTCTATTGAATTTTTTCTAAGGAATATAACTGAGATACGAATGCTACAATCTAATTTAACTATTATAAATTAATTTTTATCCGAAAGTATGTCTCTAATTTATTGGGAATAACAAGTCAATAGTTAAGAGGAGCTCTAGAAATGTAAAACAATCAAATAAACTATTTACTGAATGTTCCACTGAATATCTGGTTATATATACTGCAGCATCAGAAACCAAAAGTTCTTTACCTTTAAAACCAAACTAAGATCTGTTTCTTAAATCTCTAAGGCATGTAATATTAAGTATACCCATTGGGAACTTCTAAGATATTTGGAAAACCTCCAATGAGCTTCCTTCCTAATTTTATGAATTTTAAAATTATTTTCATATCAGGCTATAGAAATCATAGGCATTATCATCATTATCATGACACACTATACTTCACAATTCTCCCACCCTTACATGTATTTGGTCCCATAAGCCTGGGACTTAATTCTTTCTCCCCACTTTGGATATCCTATTGTATGAGCCTCTACTCTAAAAAGAAAAAAAAAGTTGTAGGGAAAAACACGATAGCACCCTTCAGTCTAGAATTCAAGTGATTTTACTTAATCAAACACCAAAAAAAAAAAAAAACCCAAAATCTTATTTTTAGGTAGTGTTACATTTAAAAAGAACGACACAATGCATACTTCTTGAGATGACCTTTATTGAAAATATTTCCCATCTATGTTACCATATCTTCATAATGTTTTTGATAAAACATTTTCTGGGAGTATGGCAGTGATATTCACAGGGCAAATATGTCTCCCTACCTCACAAAATTTCTGGTAAGTGATTTATATAACACTAAAATGAACGCTAAGAAATGGAGATATAGATACATATTCACCTTAACATATACTCCAAGTGGGACTTGTGTAAAAATGTTAATTAACAGCAAATTAAAGTAAAATAACAAATTAAAATACATGTGTATTTCATATACATATAACTCCCAAACCAAACATGCCATAGCTCTATTGTGAGAAACTATTTTTTTTTAGATTCATGTACTCATTTCTACAAACACTTAGCTCACCAAGCCTGTTCAAGGCCCAAGGGATACAAAGGCAATTAAGGTAAGAATTCTGCCTTCCCAAGGCCTATAGTGGGGTAGAAGTATTTCATAAAACATGTATATAAATAATTAAAATTCAAGGAAAGAGCTGCTTATTTTCACTAAACTCATTTTGTTAAATCCAACATTAATTCAAGGTAACTAGACTTACAAAGTTATGAAGGGAATAAATATGCAGATACATACATATATATATATATATATATATTTGGATACATAAATTTGGGGATACACATAAATATATCCATGTGTTTAAATTTTTGCTTTCAATACTTCAATGCTGAGCAATTAATGAAGGTTCCATGAAAAAATTAGCATTAAGCTAAGTTTAGAAAATGAATAGAATTTGGAAATTACTGAAAAGCCATTTTGGAAAATCAGTTGATAAGGAAAAGAAGAGGCAACAGCAAAAAGCCCTATCTGAAATAGAGGAGGCAACAGCAAAAAGCCCTATCTGAAATAAAGGATAACTCATGAAGTAAGTCCCTAAAGCATGCTGGATCATATAGAAGTAAGCATATTACCAGAGAATCTTGATTTTTTCTGGTGTCAGCTAATCCCCAAAATTATTAGCAAAGGTCTATTGTTGTGGTAGTTATAAAAATCGTAATAGCTAGCATTTATTTACTGTTTATTTTGTACCACACATGGTGCTATGGAGTATTCAAACTTATATTTAATTCTTACAACCTATAGGTTAGATACTATCATTAACCCATTTTATACAGAACTAATCTTAAGCAGTTTCCTGATTCAATTTTATTTAATGATTCAAAGAAATATGCCACTATTTTTTAAGGGCCTAACTTAAATGCAATTCTAGAGTAGCTAGAACTAGGAGAAGGATGAGGATATTGAAAAGTTTAGAATGAATTTGAAAAAGCAAAAATATTCCGGTACTGGAGAAATACCAAGGTGAATAGAGATTTTAATGTAAATGAAGGAAATTAGCAAGAATTTACCTTTTAATGATTTCCCCATATAAACATTAAACCATTGTATGCTACTTGAAAGGAGGTGATATAGGAAAGTCTAGATATTCCCTGTCAGAAACGAACTGATTATGTACGTCACATATAAAGAAAATTTTTAGAATACTCCAGGAAAAGTCAGAAAATCAGCTCATCAATTGTTGAGATTAGAGAGAAGTGTCATCCATTCCATTAGGGGTAGGAGGCTCAGAATAACTCAGAAAATGAAGTGACAAAAGTACAGAAGAGCTATTTAAATGAAGAATCATTTGCTGAAGAATTCCAAATTGTTAATCAGAGGACTAGGTGATAATTATGAAGTGTTCCTTACATATATTACCATTCCAACCAAGAAAAACCATAATGAAAGTATATTGAGATAAGTTTAGGATTTTAGAAAAAACACATAATGACAAGTAGGTGTTTATGCTAACAGAAGAAATTGTGAAGAAGAAAATATAATCTTCCTGGACATCCAAAATATGTCAAAAACTGACAATAAATTTGGGGAGAAATCCATGTATAAAAGTATTCAAAAGAGAGCACAGTGTGAAGGAGGAAAAACATCCCAGAAGAAAAAAATGAGTCCAAGAAATAAAAACAAGATGAATGAGATAGTCATCATCATATGTTCATTTTAAACCTACTTTTTAAAGTAATAGAAAGATACCTGGAATTAAAAATAAGTGAGCCTCAGAAGTTACTGGGGAACAAACAGAATACAGGAAGCACAATATAACACTTAACAATTCCTTCAACTAGATAGTCCTGGCCATAAGTTATAGCTGTATTAAAGGAAGCATGAGAGAAGGAGGAAGAGTAGACATTGACATTGAGCACCAACTATGTGCAGAATACTGCTTTGGGCACATTCAGTGGCTTATTACTAGGATTTACAGTAAGTACAGGGGTAGCAATCAATATTTCCATTTTACAGACAAGAAAACTGAGTCTCAGAAACTATTTGTCTCAGAGCTAATAGTTGGTGAAGTAAAAAGTTAAACAAAAGTTCTTTACCCTGCCCAACACTGTTAAAGGATACAGGTTGAACTAGAATGTAAATTCAATGGGAGGGACCTTATCTCTTATCATGACTGTATCTCAGACTCATGGGAAGTGTCTAGTGTCTGATGGGGATGCAACAAATACATGCTCTAAAACAGGTGAATGACTACCTAAAAGAACATGCTCCTATGGAAAAAACTGTATGATGAGTGGGAAAAATTACAAAACAAATTCCTGAAAGAAGAAAAATGAAGAGTCAATGAAAGTAGATTTACTAAATATATTCTACACAAATAGCAATATGCAAAGTTCTGTTAAGGATTTGCAATAATATAAGTAAATGGCTGTTAAATAAGACAGCAGCTGTTATATTCCTTTGCAGACACAAACATGTAACAGTATACCATAATGTAAAACTGATGGAATAAACATTATAAAATGGAAAAGTGTAGGAATTTGGAATTCAGAGAAGGAAAAGAAAGAAGAGTCAGAACGGGTTTAGAGAGGTTAAAAATGTTCTTGAATTATATGAGACAAAAATAGGACTTTCTTTTGGGAAATCTTTGGATAGACAAAAAACAAATCAACATGAAACTCTCCTTTTGGGTGCACATGTAAGATTTCTAGAAGGTGGATATGTAAGCACACTAAAGAAGAGGCTTCAATTACACACCCATCAGATTAAAAGCAAGTTTTCATCCAACTAGACTATAAACTTCCTTCTACCAGCTAGCAGAAAAAGGCAACCTACCCAGTTTCAACATGTTTCACTTTATGCACTGACTACAATTAACCATATGATTCAATAACAGCATTGATATGTTTAATGAAATTAGAATAAAAACATCTTTTATTGGTCCTCAAATTTTTTTGATCTTCCCATCTACCCTGGGAAATAATGGTGCTCAACACCTTAGGCTGCCTAACCCTTTTCAAGGGAGGGTTTGAAATCAACTTGGTACAGCTGTTTGGAGTTATGCCAGAATTAGTATTCAAATGATTTAATTGGAAACTTGGAATAATAAAGCAAGCAACTACATTTTCTCCTTTTTGTCAAAATGCTCCAAGAAATATTACAATTTCTAAAAAAAGATGAGCATGGGCCTTGGAGACACACACACATAGGATCAACTCCTGGTTATGCCATTTACTATCTGTATTAAAGTTAAAAATTAAATAAATACAATATAAAGTTATTCACCTATGAATTTGTTTCTTCACTTACAAAGTAGAAAAACTGTAGGCTGTCATGGGGATTCAATAAAGTGGGCAATGGATAATGCTCAACTTTAAATGATATTCAAAAGCTGTTCATTTTTTTCTCTTGTATTATCAGTAGTTTCTAATCATTAGGGATGAAATCATTATTGGATGAGAGATTTTATTTCATAATATTTATAGTTTTAAGAATTCGCTCTTTTCCAATCTGGTAAATGCTCGACTATGTAATATATGCTATGTATTTAATTTCATTTAAAATAATCTCACATTTTTCCTCAAACATATGACACACCTTGATTTTTTTTTTATCATTGTTGACTTATCAGTAGGTAAAGTGCAACTGGTGCTTAACAAAGTTTTAGTAAATGAATAAGCAATATATTTATCAATCATTTGCTCTTTTTCTTAGGGAGAGACACAAGATAGGAGAAAAGCCATGGGGCTTGGAATAAAAGGACCTAGATTTCAATTCTGGCTCAGCCACTACCCATTTTACCTGGGGCAGGTTAACTTATTTTTCTAAGCCTGAATTTACTTGGTGATAAAACTGGGAAAGCAATAACTTACTGCATATGGTTGAGGAAGTATGTCATATAGACACTCACTGACTGTTAGTTGAATCTGAATCACAATGATGATGGCTTCGTCATGATTATGAACTTAAATCATTCTGCTGTGCATTTGGCAAATATGCAAAATTAAAGCAAGCATTCATATTTTCTGAGCTTCTCCTAGTTTATTGTCTATGGATAATATGGTGATATATATGGGAAGTTCTTGCCCATACAGACTGCTTCTGAACTGTAATGTCTTCAGCATTACATACAGATGCCCTAAAGAATCAAAAGGGCATACCTAATTCTGAATAATTATTTGCTACCCCAACCAGAATACACAGTTGACTTTCTTTTTTATTCTCACTCTCTTATTGACTATCCCAATGTTGTCACCAGTTATCACCTCTTCTCTCCTAAACTGTCACAAACGTTAATCTTCACTCTCTACCTATTCCACTGCCATCACATTGTACTTTCTAATTTCTCATTTTTTTTTCTGTCTCCTTTCATTTCTTCCTCTGTTCTCAATGTTTCATGTGACCACCCAATTACAGTGATCTCTTACTTCTGTTAAGTGAGTCAAACCACCATCAGTCTGTTGACTATAAAATTTGTGGTTTCTCTGCTATTGAGAGTTCTGGGTTTGCCTCCTGATAATTGCAAAGCCTCTTTTGGTATGTTTGTACTTCCAGATTTGGAGTTACTGCATTTGCTTAGCAGGCTCAACAACAAAAACAAACACAAGTATGTGCATTAAGCAGAATCTTTAAACTACAAAATGTCAAGAGTTCAGCTAAATTACTCCAGGCTGCCACTGCCTAAGCATCCATTTCATGTGGCCAAGCGGCACGCAGGAACCTTGAACTGACTGACTGACACTATCCCTTCACTCGCATATCTCCATTAGAGTCATAAGCAAATCCAAGTTCCTGATACCACTTTCCCAGCAGTCCTCTCCTGCCTCCCCACGTGTATCGTCCCCTTGTGGGAGCCTAAGATAAAACTCTGCTCTTTTGGGTTAGAATTGACCAATAGGGTCTGAATGAAGGAGCCCCCTAACACTCCACCCATCAACCCTCATAAAGGCTTGTGTACTTCAGGGTGGCTGATCTCTCTGCCTGGACTTATGTGGCCCCTGGCGTGTGCCATTTGTCTCCTCCAGGACCTGTGAGTAACAAACTCCTCTATTTCAGTTTTCCTTGTGTGTGTGTGTGTGTGTGTGTGTGTGTGTGTGTGTCTGTTCAACCACAGATCACTATCTGACATTTATCTGGGTTCTTTTTTTTTTTTTTAAAGATTTTATTTATTTATTTGACAGAGATAGAGACAGCCAGTGAGAGAGGGAACACAAGCAGGGAGAGTAGGAGAGGAAGAAGCAGGCTCACAGCAGACGAGCCTGATGTGGGGCTCGAACCCATAACGCTGGGATCACGCCCTGAGCCGAAGGCAGACGCTTAACCGCTGTGCCACCCAGGCGCCCCTATCTGGGTTCTATTTAACAAATGCTATTTTAACAAAATCACAGCAAAAATATACATTCAACGGTTATTGTACAGTTGGTTCACAAATAATTGAAGCAATGATTTAAAAATCATATCGGTAAGTAAATAGTGCCAAAAATTTCAGATTAAGATTAGGAGAAGAAACGCAACATAAAAATATTAGCCAATATAAATGTAGGCTTACTATGTGGCAGGTACTGTGGTAGCATTTTACATGTATTATCTCATGTAATCCATGTAGTTCTGTTAGGAACATACTAATTGAGGGTAAGGCATTTGTTCAAGGTCAAGTAGCCAGTAAGTAATTAGGGAAGTAGGAACTCAAATTCTCATCACTCCCATTCTGGACACCTCAAAGCATGACAGGTTTCAATGAAACTAAACAATTACAAAAGAAGATAAACTCTGTGCATAAGCAAAAATAACTTTTTATATCTATTATTTCACATTAATGATGTATGAGAAAAAAATCGATCAGTGACATACGCTCAAGAAGACAGGGGAGGAATTATTCAAAGATTTATATATAATTTTCTGTTGTGAACATATTATGAAAAATTAGTGCCTGACCCCACTGCAGGCCAAGTTCCAGAATTACTAGCTATCTTTTAAAGTAAACATAAATGAACTAGTAAATTGGAAGGAAGACATATACCTGAATGTAAAATATAATTTTAGAACTTCAGTTTGTATAACATACAACACTTCATCATGGGAAAGATGTAGATTTAGGATTATTCCACTTATTAAATGAATTATATGAAATGAAATTTATTCATTTTCATGGGAATTAGTTATTATAATATATTCTTTTCATTACAAAATATTATTTTATTATTAATTCATTTTATTATAATGTAGTACAAATTATGGGCTTAATTTTGTCATCCCAGTGATGTAAATTTTGGGTAATTTGATCAGAAGTCACTCACATAACATAACACACTTCTCCTTCCCTTTCCCCCGCTTTCCCTCCTCTTGCCCTTTCCTCTTTCTCACTTTCGATTCCTTCAATCAACATTCAGATTTTGAGCACTAAAAATGTGTCAAGCAACGTTAGGCAGTAGAGATGCCATCAATCCTGCTGATTAATTACCAAGACATTCATCGAAAACAGGTTACTTATAAATCAAATATATCTAAAAATGTTCTCCTATAAGAAATGTTATCTATAAGATTAGGAAAACATTATGATTCCTTTGATTTATTCATTTAATATCCCAATACAATAGTATATAATGTTATTGCAGAGAATATACAAACAATACTCTCGCCTTCTGATTGTAGCAATTCTGTTCACAATGTCTCTTAAATCCTTTTAAGATCTCTAAATTTAATTTAGTTGCATGAGAAGAAAGGGGTTTCTGAAGACAACAGAACACATTTTTCCCATGGCCCTTTTAAATCACCCAAAACCTTTCCGTACCTTATGGCAATAGCTATAGTTTTAAAGAAACCCTATCTTGTAGCATAAGCATGGGCACTAGACCAGTGTCCAAACAACTTAGTGAAATTCACTAAAGAACAATTTAGTTCTGGACCAAAAAGGGTTATAAACATCTTCCTTAAATTGAACAAATTACCAGCTATCTGGAGAGTATAAAGCATTGGCTACTGTTCAAAAGAACAACACTTAATGCTGGCAACACTGCCAAATTCCTCCTTTCCTATATTCCCTTTTTCCTAGAGAAAGTGATTAAAAGACCAATTCCCATGCCAGCTGGTTGCTTAAGAGCATCAAAGGTCCTCTGTCAGGATTCAGAACTTGATATGGCTTAGAAACCACTATGCTAATAGATAACCTCTTCAACATTATAAATCAAAGCCATATGACCACATTAAAATTCTATCAGCTAGTATCAATACCCTGTGGTTTATAAAGTACTGTTGACCTGCCTCTGGGAGATGGCTGGAATGATACAGAAGTTCTGCTCGGGTTTGGGGCATACAGCTACTTTTCAAATGAGAGTTATTTGTCCATAGCAAATAGCCAGTTCTCTCTACCTCTGTATCTTTATTGCTTTGATTTAATTGAAACCTTGGGAAAAAAGAAGAGGCTCATGAATTGAGGTAGAAACAGAAAAAATGTTAGAGGTCACAATAGACATATTACTATTTTGAACTGTTCCTCTTACCTGATGATTAGAATTGCAAATGGCAAAAACCTTACTATATAACATAAAATATTTGATCGTCTTAAAATTATAACTACAACTTAAAATCTTACAACCATACCATTGCATTTCAAACTTCCCCTGCTGACTTGTGATATATGGATTTGATAAAAAGTATTTAATCACTATATATATGCAGATCCAACACAGTATTAAATATATTACAATTATTAAAATATGAAACAATTAATAAACTAAAGCACAAACACATTTATCCCTTCACTTATCCTTCCATGGAGTCATTAACTTAAAAAATAGTAGATGTTAGCCTGATATGTGTAAGGTTCTGTGTTAAGGCCCTAGGAAGAGATGAACAAGAGTCATAGTGCTTACACACCCAGCTGTTTTGTCGATTAAAATGAATACAGCAAAGAACAGAAAGTATATTTTAACAAAACACCAAAGAACTTTTGCTACTACTAAATTTCTTCAATATCTTTGAAATGATATTACATTTTTAGATAGAGGGGTCTAATTAAAATCCAATTTGATAATGATTATGACCATGTAGGAAAATCCTACATTTTACTCTCTAGTAGTATGGGAAGCTCTTGTTTCCACTGGTGCATTTGAAACACATAAAATACCTGAAAAAAGAGCATGTGAGCATTTTTTAAAAATTCCCTCTACAAAAGCCAAAAAGCAGGTAGTATGATGTTCCTAGGAAAGAAAAAGCAATAAATTTTATTTTCTCTTATACATAGAAAGCATCAATGACAATCTATAATGGATCAGCAAAACTTTGAAAAGGATGGCATGGCAGAGATCAGTAAGTCCAACTTCCTCCCAGTTCAGAAATCCTCTCTTGAACATCCTTAAGAGAGGGTCATTTCATTAACTATAGTTTTAAATTACCATCTTTCTTGCAAAAGCACGGAGAAATATACCAAAAGTAGACTTTATGGTGAATGTTTATTTATATCGTAGCCAGACACCTACACAATGCCTTTAGGAAGTATTTTGAAGAAGTTAAAGGAAGGTTGCCACATGATCTAATATTCAGTTAAGGAGGGGGGAAAAAAAACTTGTTAATGAAGCTTCCCTTAGCTCTTCTAGTAAGGTACATGATGTGTACAGTGTCTTAATTTATGTTGCTTTGATTTTGATAGAAAAGTGATTTGATTTCTAATCAAAAGACTCAAATGGCTTGAGAGACTAATTTCTACAGTGGCCAAATACTAGAATCATGGGCATTGTTATGACATGTTTCATAAAACTGGAAATTTTGATTAGTTCCTCAGGTATTAAGCTACATAAAAGAAAGGTCTTTAATCCCTATTGATTTCAATAGGCAACTCTGTAGGAATTATCTCAGCATTTTGAGCCCATATCCACAGAGTTTAGCCCTCCTTTTTTTTTTTTTTTGTTCAAAAAAAAAAATACAGAATTATTGAGCCTTGCCAATATTTATTCATCAACTTCATTATTTTCCCATCCTTAGCAACACTATTTACTTAAATATTATTAATCAATGGATATTTAATTAAATATTTACACATTTGGTTTATTATTCTCACCATAATCTGGGTGTGGGAAATAAATCCATCTTTCTTCTGTGTAAAATGCCCCAATGTCGTTATGGTTTAACTTCCTCTCTTTCAACAACTATTATACCCAGTGCTAGTAAGCAACATTTATGGTGCCATGGGCAAAGCAGTCATTTAATCAAATATAATTAAAATCACTGAAATTATTACCTTTCACTATATATCAATCAGGGTTCCACCAGCAAAACTTAATACATTCTGGATATTGAAAACAGAGAATGTAATGAAAGAAATTGATTGCAAAGCGTGTAGAAAAGCTGAGAAGCCGTATAGGTAAGACAACCCATGAATTCAAATAGCGGAAGCCACTACTATTCCTAAGAGAGAAGAAGAAAGAGATGAGAGTTAAACAGAAGCCCAAGAGCCAGTTATCTGGTAGAAGATGGAAGAAAGAGGTCCCACTGGGAGATGGGGACATAGCTGGACACTGCCCAAAGCAACAAAGGAGGGGAGAAACACTGTAGAGCAGAACTCATCATGTCCTGCCTTCTCCCAAAACTACCCTCCACTGGGCAACCACACAACAAGAAGGCAGCTGACGAGGCCT
The DNA here is from genome assembly GCF_002007445.2 of Ailuropoda melanoleuca. Lineage (NCBI taxonomy): Eukaryota > Metazoa > Chordata > Mammalia > Carnivora > Ursidae > Ailuropoda > Ailuropoda melanoleuca. Next base: position 44,735,205 of record NC_048219.1, read on the forward strand.
ATCTGGGAAATGCAGGCTCAGGGATTAGCTCTGCCATCTATCTCCATTAGCATCAGGTAGCAGAACCACAAAAGTTGGACTGCTTAATCAGGTCCAGAACTGTCACACACAAGGTGTGAACATTTCCCTAAGTTCTTCAGAAGTCAGGTATTGCAGAATTAACTTATTCCATGGAACTGTTTAATTGCAAAGCCAATCTATTTAAAATAAGTACTTCATTAACAAGAATATGTTCAAAGATTTATACAATCACATAGGTTTATCAATTCTTCTAAACAAAAAAGACTAGGCAAAATAAATTTATCTAAAGTTTATCTAGAAAACTTTAAAATAACTACATTGTCCTTTAATATAACAGATATACCAAGTAATACACCATGCTAATTGAACAGCTTTGCAAATCGCTACAGGTAATGGTGTAGCATTTTATATTGTATTCTAGAACACATTTTTTCCAAAATGACTTAGTAGGATAATCTATTTCCCTTTCTTTCATGAAGAAGGAAAAAAACCTCAGAATTTTAGAAATATTTGTCCAACACTACTGAATAAGCATTTAGGTCTTTAAATAATGCTTTAATGTTCTAAATTGAAAATGCCTATATAGTTAAATAATGTATTTGAAATATGTATTGCATCAATGTGTAGGAATGACTCAACAAACAATGTGAGACAATCCGATGATATTCCAAAAGTACAGCATAATTGATTTCTACTGCTATAGGTAATTCTGCATTCTCATAAATTAATCCTTTACTTTCTTATATCCAACAGCATGCATTTCGAAACAAAACTAATTAATGTAGTCTAATCAAAAGGCCAATGTTTTGGACAAATAGTTCTGAGAAGTGATAAATACTCATCATATCCACTTATAAATCTACTTGCAAAAGTTTTGTGGCTTCCAATGAAAATATCTTCTGTGGAAGTGTGCTCTATGTTCTCTGTTGTAAGTAAAAACTGTCCCTCTCACTACAATATCATATTGGGATCTCATGTATAACTTCCATTCAAACCTACTGTATTAAAATGACAGAGTTGTGTTCAACTTTGCTAAGGTAAAAGAAGATATCACATTTAAGAAAAGAATCTCTCTTCCTTTCTTTGATTAAAGTATGACAAGTAGAGAATAGGATATTTTGAATTCATATCAGGAAGGCGGCTTAAAATGTACAAAATTCATACAGAAGAGCTTAAGTAGGAACAGATTGAAAGAATTAGCTTAAAAATGACATGTGTTTAAAAAAATGTTCAGTCACTAAGAGGATATAAATGAGGATGCTCCTTGTATTGTTTCCAAAGAGTATTAAACGTTTTAGACACATTAACATAACTGTGTTTGTTTATGGTAAGAAGAAAACAACTGATTCACATTAAAGTGACTGCAAAACTATACTTTAAAAGTCATCTGAAATTTATGTATTGATCCAAAGCATTGTTACATTTCCCTTAATTCTCCAGGTTTAGAAACAGAGGGTCCTGAAATGTGACCAATGTGGTTCTAGCGTCTTCTGTTCTTTGCTATGTCACCCCATGAAACATTAACTCCTATCTTCCGTGTACTACAAAATACAATTTGAAGATTAGAGAAAAAGTTAATTTCTCCATAGGCAGATTAACAAATTTTGTTAGGCATAAGCTACTAATATGTATTAAACATAGTAAGCAATTGAAGTCAAAATTTAAGAAGCTAATGAAAGCATTTATTTGTGTTTTTAGCAAATTACAATGTATTCAAAGACATACATGCATGTATTGAAATCCAAAGTTTAAGTAAAGGAGGTACCAAATGTTCTATGTGGAATAGATGCATCATTAAATACTCTATCAAGAAGGCCCAAATGAATTCTTCAGAGATTTATCAGTGAATAACACTATTAGGAGTAAGGGAAATTTTGACGCTTTATATATTGCTTCACTAACTTTAAAAGCAAAATTAAAATGATAAAAATGCTGCAATTATTGAAAGGAATTTCATTATAAGTCCACTGTTTAAACTAAACAGAGAAGATCATTTGTAAAATGATAGATATTGTTAGTAGATCACAGAATGATTTCCCTGTTGTATTATAATGCCACTTAAGGAAAGTTCTGTTTTTCTTGATTTTTTTTTCTCTAAAACAGACAGTCTGGCATTTAGGAGATAGAAATGTATCATTTGACCTTTACACTTCTATTTCATTAATGTAACCACAAGCAACAGAGTCACTGACTGACATGTTTGCACTTTCAGGCCTTTAGCTCTTAAAGTTATTTGATAACTGTTATGCCACTATTTGCTCTTTATTAGAGACACTTTGAGGAATGTGTTACATTAAAAATAGGGCATATTGGGTAAAGCTTAATAAATGATATCATGTAATTCAGTAAAGTGTTCTCTTGAGCACCAGATTTTTGTACTTTGATGGGAGGGGGTATATGTTTGAAGCTAAATTTTGTTTTGTTTTGTTCCCTAATGAATTAGAGTAACATCGAATATGATTCTAAGTCTCCAATGTAAAAGCATAAACTATAACTGTGACATTACTGTTGATGAAAAATGTGGCACCTGACTTACACACTCAATTAGTCCTTAAGCTCTGTATGTATTGGTGTGAACAGAGCAAATACCAAATGCAGAAGAAGAGTCAAGAAAAACAACTGATACAATTTAACAATTTTTAACAGAGAGAGAATTTGTTATAAACACATATATTAAAATAGTTTAAAAACCTATGGACAATGTAAAAGGATAAAAAGTGGGATACTCCCTAGAGAATTACAGAATAACTATAAGCAAATTACTTCGGGTAAAAAGTAATGCAGATCAGACTTCTGTTTCATATGACAAGAAATTATTCTAGTTATTAAAAAAATAAACACTGCAATTGGTAAAAACATCACTTAGAAGGATAGAGATTTTATTCTTTTTAAAAGTTTAAGAGTCAAGTTCCCTAATTAAGATATTACAAAAGTCAGGATAGAGCATCTCAGTGGATGTGTTACAGTGTATACAAGTAAACAAGGACTGCACCAAAGCAACAACACTGGAAAGATATTGCCCCACTAGCTAGAGAAGCTTCACTATTGTAACCAATGAGAGAACTAAACCTAGGTCTCCTAGACGCAGAATGTGGTTCCAGATATTTTAATTAGCTACAACATGTATTAGATTCATTAGAAACAAAATACCAAGATATATCATCCAAAGGCAAGTAGTGTATCCTTTAGGTTGAAATGTTCATGTTCATTACAAATAAGCAATATGCTGCCACATACACAGATTGCAGCTCCCATGATCTGTGTTTGCAGCCTCTGACGGTAGTGTTTCATGCTTACCACTGTTGTTCAAACTTCCAAAACAAACTTAATATAAAGAACATAAGTGTGGGTTTCATATATATCCTCTATGTGACATAGAGTTCATAGCTTTTACCAGGAATGAAAAGGTATTTTACTAAGTTATAACAAATTATATGTTACTTTTGTATACATTCAATGGCATTTTGTATTTAAAGCAGCATAGATAACATATTATTAGTGTATATCAGAAATTGTAATAGTATTCCAAGTGAATTTGGTGTCCTAAGCATATCTCAGAAGGTGTAAAACATATACCACACCCAGATCCCAGATCATTAAATTTAAAATATGTTTCACAATTCAAACAGAAACCTATCCCACTCTCTGTCACCTTAGACATGCCATGTATACTGATTTTGTGCATCCACACTTACAAGCCAGCTACCACCCAGTGGAGAGAAAGAAGATCTTTCAGGGAGATTTGAAATGTACGTCAGCTGGGGGTGTCAGGGGGAGAAGGTAGGGCGATGGGAAATGAAGGAATAAGAGTGTTGAGCCTTGTTTAGATCTAAGCACTGCTGATCATCAATTCATATTTTCACAAGAGAAAAAAAAAATGTTTCCAGAAGCTCACTCTGCAGCGTTGCTTAGGGGTAAAATCAGGCTGTGGATGTTCATTAATGACAAAACATTTCAGTGCTCAAGCTTAGGGGAAAGAAGGGAGGAAGGGAGAGTGAGAAAAAGAAGTAAAAGTGAACATGGAAGGGGGGAGGAAGGAGAGGAGGAAGAAGGGATCAAGAGAGACAGAGAGAGACAGACGGGGGGGGGGGGGCCATGNTGTACACATGTGTGAGTGACAGTGTGTGGAACAGTGAAGGAGTGTGTGCCTTTTAAACAGTGAAAGAGAATGTGAATATGAAAGTGGTTGTTAGAGCATGGAAGTGCCAGTGTGTGTGAGTATGTGAAATAGAGAGTATGTGAGTGAGTGTGTTGAAGGGAAAGAGATTTGTGAGTGTGAGAAAATGGTACTGGAAGGGTTCAGAGGGAACATGCATGTGTATGTGACGGTGATGGGAAAGGAGATGAGGAGAGGGATGGGAAATGTGACTCAAAAAAGGGAAGACAAGATCACAGAATAGGGACGTGAACAAGGAAGAGAAAGAAGAAATGGGGAGAAGTGAAGAGTGAAGGAAAGGGGGCTAAATAGGATCAGAAATCAGAATGCTGAAGATAAACATGAGGAGAACATAGAAAAGGGAGGAAAGACTACAGAGAAAACCGAAAAAGGATGAAAAGAGGCGATAGAGAAAAAGGAGAGTAAGAAGGAAGTGGGAAAATGGGAAAAGAAAAATGAGGAGGGAAAAAAGAAAGAGGGGAGAAAAAGATCAGCGGAAAGAAAGAAAGCTAAAGAGGGAGAAATTGAGCCTAAGTGTCCAAGTGAAAGGGAAAATAAATGGGAGCAGGGAGCCTGCAGTTTAAAAAGTCGCTTAGGCTAGAGTAAAATAGAAACAAACCTGATAAACTTGTCAGACTCTCCGAGAGTACCCCATGACAGTAAAACAGAGACCCTGTGAATTGAGTTTCCAAGTGGCACCTGCCCCTCCTAAACCTCACACTTCACTCATCCCCGGGCTACTTGGCGTTCCGGCAAAGTGCTTTAGCATCACGCGTCCAGCTTACTACCTGCCCCGGCGTAAAGGGGCCAGGCTCCGGCAGAACCAGCATCTGGATTTCTTGAGATGTGTGTCTGTTTTTTTGTTTCTGTGGTTTTTTTTTTTTCATGGTGATCACCACCAGCATTATTACTCAGTGTTAAAAATAAAAAAAATTAAAAACAAAGCAAGATGGGTGGAAAGAGACAGAAAGAAAGACTGAGACAAGTACGAAAAGCACGCCGTTCCTCCTACCTAAGCACCGCCGTGTCCCCTTTTCTGACCATCATGTTGTCCACGGCCGCCCAGGGGAAGTCCACACTCTGTCCAGCCGGGAGGCAGGAGGGTAGCAGGCAGCACAGGCTGAGGAGCACCGCCGCCAACCACTGGTTCGAGCAACAAGCACCCTGCACCAACAGCATCATGTCCATCCCTGCTAGGGCTGCTCACTCTCCAGCAGCTTTCAGCTCGCACTCCCCCACCCCCTGGTGCTGGCGAGTCTTCCCGGGAACCAGGCGGCGCGCCACAGGATTTTTTTTTCTTTTTTTTTCTTTTTTTTTCTTTTTTGAGGTTTTTTTTGGGGGGGGCTGGGATGGGTGGGTGGTTTTTTTTTCTTTCTTTCTTGTTTTTCTTTCCCCTCTAGTTGTTGGCTGTTGTTTCTCTCTCTCTCTTT
>NC_048219.1:44740836-44741053 GCF_002007445.2 Ailuropoda melanoleuca
TTTTTTTTTTTTTTTTTTTTTTGCCTCCCCTCCTCCTTCTCTTCGCTTTCTCTCCCTCCCTCCCCTCCCACCCCCTGGCACCACACTACACCTCCTCTCGGTTACGTTTGGCCGAGTCCGGAGTGAGTCTAATTCTCGGGCGGCTCGCACACCATCTAGCGAGGAGGCGAGCGCGCCGGCGAGTGAGGGAGGAGGCGCGGCGGCGGCGGCGGCGGCG
>NC_048219.1:44741153-44748425 GCF_002007445.2 Ailuropoda melanoleuca
AAGGGGGGGGTTAAAAAAGAAAGAAAAGACAGAAAACGGGAAAAAAAATCCAGAGGAGGAGGTATATCACAATTAATGCAAAGTGAAGGGGAAAGAGAGATGTGTCTTAGACAAAATGCTTCCCTTGTCATATGCACTAGAGTGATGTTTTGCTAGAATAGTCTCCGTGTCGGTGCTGAGGTGGAGAGCCGAGGGGCGCTTTGCTTTCCCTCTCTGGTGCGTTTTACCTCTTGAGACACCGTAACTTTAAAGTCCTCCAAGTTGTAGTCGGCGCCATCATGACGCCGGGGACTGTGAGATTTTGTTGTTTATCTAATTTTTTCCAATCTCTCCTGGGAGGCCGCGCTACAATCGACAAGTTGACTACAATCGCCCAACTAGTTCACTCTTTACCTCTTTTCGGAAATAGGTAGGGACGGTGGCGGGGGTGCTGCTTTTTGAGGGCACATGAAGGGGTGCATGCAAGGCCTTGCGGTAGAGAAGCTGGTGTATCTATTGGGTCAGTCAATATGGATGGGAGGGCGCCCCGCTACTCGCCCCCCACCCTGTGCGTGCTGACACTAAATCGTGTGTGTGTGTGAGATATGGTAGAAGTGGAGGGTGGGTGAGGATGTGTGTGTGTGAGTGTGTAGTATGCGCGTGCACGGGCTCGTGCGCGCGCGGCACGCAGGCGCGGTGGGAGGGACGGGGCGGGTCGCGGCTGGACGCAGTCGGGAAGAGACTGCAATCAAGTGTTTTAATTGTGTAGAGCCAGGCAGTCCTGTTATGTAAGAGGCAGTTTAACCCGTTTGAGCCTATCGGGCATAATGATCAGCGCATCCGAATCTAGGCAGGACTGAGTTTTCGGGTTTAACGAGTCACAGGGTTATATTTTTTTAACAGCCTCCAAACCACGTTGGACAGATTTCCTCCTCAGCGGCGCAGAGAGGCTCGCCCTGCTTCCCACGCCGCAGCCTCTTAACCGCTCGCCCCGCCGCTGGGAGCAGCTGTCCTAGCCTAAGGCAGAGCGGAGCGCCAGCTAGGGGCCGCCCCCTACCCTTTCCTACTTCTTCCCTTCTTAAACTCGTTTCCAGATTCAAGACCCTTTAGCTATTCCGGGCCATTTGCAGATCAATGCGAGAACCGAGGCTGGAGTCAATAGCAGTTACGCCAATCAGTCTGGTTCAGTGAGGAGTTTGGGAAGCAAAGCGAGGAAGTGGAGAGAAACAAGTAATTAAAAAATATGCTCACCACCACCACCACTCTCACCCCCCTTAAGCAGTCTTTGAAGATTTCCTTCGCCTTCACTCCAGTCCTTCCCTTGGAGGAAATAAGTAAAGCAAAACTGCACATCCCTAACTCGTTTTCCATAATGCTAGCAGGATCGTTTGGCAAAACGCACAGAAGCAATAATCTCTGCAGGGGTCGGCATCCGGCTGCCTCCCCAGACTGAGCTCTTTACGAGGCCGGCAGGGAGTCGTTTTGCTTGGCGGTATCGATGCTCAGGGTGATTTTTATCGCAGTGCATGAGGATATATGGGGAAAATGGGGAAAGGGAAGTGTTCCCATCACCTGTGACCACCCAGACTGACTGCTCCAAGAGCCCCTAACTAGCATCACCTCCTCGCTGAACTGACAGTCCAATACTAGGCAATTAACCGAGACGCTTGCGGCAAGAGTTAACTGATGTTATTAGTATTCAAGCTTAACTCTCAAACCCGGCTCAGAAACTGAGAGTGCAATAGTATTCAACCGCATTTTGAGACATCAATAAAATGTTAGTCATTTGCGGATGAATGAAAACATTTTCTTTACCGTCTGGTATGCTAGGGAAATAATTGTCAAATGACAGACTCTTGCTAATATTGATGCCAAACACCTAGATAACACTGTCATCTTGTTAACTGCGTTAACTGATGGATAAAGCTTAAAATTATCTAGGGCAAACGGGAGATTAGAAGAATCAGCATGTCACATGCATGGGCAAAACTATGCTGTATTATTTAATATTTTCTCTAGAAATGATCTAGATCCCATTGAAGAGAAGCAGAAGGCACAGCTTCCGGCTTTGTGACTCAGTTTAGTGTTATTTTATGCAGAGATGGGATGCCAGCGTTTTCTAGTACAAGCTATGAAAAGCATCCTTTTGTAACTGCTGTTTCCCAGAGATCTGACATCTTGGGGGGCGTGGGGGGGGGGAGGGAGAATTTCTGTGACCAGGGATGGAGCTGTGCAGCAGTTTTAATATGTACAACAACCCTTCGGGCTTGTAAAAGGAAACTGGAACCACTTCTATTTAAAGGCAAAGAGTTTATTTTATCTCTAGTTTTTATCTCAACTTACATTCACTGATCACCAAGCACTTAAGTCTCACAAAACCCATCCAAAGGAAGCAATAACTAAACCTAGTTTATAGATGCATTGACTATTGGAAAGATTATTTTCATGTATGTCAGGCAGCTCCTATTACCATGTGTACTTTTGCTGCCCTTCTGACTAAGGAGGAGTATGATTTTAAAAGCACCTATGACTTTCTTTCCTCTTCATTCTTTCTAGGGCATATTTCTGAGAGGATTTTACAAGGTTTCCAGCATTTGCTTTTGCGGTCCTACATTTCTTCCAAGCAGAGACTTAAATTCTGGGTCTTGGCTTCTTCTATGGGAAAACCAGAACAAAAACAAATAACAAAATGCAAGAAAGAAAACATCCCAGCTCAGATAGCACGTGGTTCCCTAGAAGTATCAAGAATAACAGCATTGTTTGAACTTCTTAGATGGGGAGGGTTGGCATGGTTATAGTAGGATGTAGGATACTCTCTTCGTCGGAGTATATAAGACCTGACATTGGAATGAATTACTACTTTCTTTTGAATCATGTTCATTTATTTTATTTTCAAAGCTCAGCTTCTAATATTCCAAGAAATGTGCAACTAATTTGAGTTCCTTTGGAAGGAGTAAGGCGGAGCCTGATATGTGTGGTAACTGATTATGTCATTATCTAGATTAGTTTACATACCTGTTTTTCGTGCCCTGAGACCTCAAAGGTATTGGAAAAGTAAAGTTATAAGGAAATATCTTAAGCTTTCATAGTTTAATAAGCTTTATTTTTACAGTGTAAATGAGATTCATATTAGGAAAAAAAATAGAATGTAAATTCACATTTGTTCTCTGATGATGAGTAGACCCAGATACATCTTTCATGATATTACTGTCTAGGCATGAGAAATTTTAGGCAAGACAGGTCCCAGGACCTAATGGAAACTGCTAATGAAAGCACTTTGTAATTCCTGAGAGTTGGTCAGGTAGCCCTTATAAACAGGACATATGAATAATAGCTCTCTAACTTGGGCCGTAATTGATTCTCTATTTGAATTAAGCTGGTTTAAGTTTGGAACACCTTGCCAACTTAAACTCACCTATCTAGAGTAATGATTTGCAGGGCACTGAGAGAATTACAAAGCTCAAGAAATTTGTTGGGGGCAGGAAAATATTCCTTTACAGAAAAGTGTCTCAGGCTAGACACTTTTGGCATTTTGGGACAGGTAATTTGTTGTGGGGATTGCCCTGTGCATTGGAAAATGTTAGCATCATCTCAGGCCTCTACTCATTAAATGTCAATTGTACGAAGAACTAACTTAAATCTTTGTATTCTTTAAATAGTGACAGCTACAGAGTATGCACTCAGGAAATGGCTATTGAATAAAGGAAAGGAAAAGCAAAGTCATTTCACTGTTGACTCAATGTAAAAATCATATATTAATTTATTAACGTACCCATTTTTCTTTTTTTTTTTAAGATTTTATTTATTTATTTGACAGAGATAGAGACAGCCAGCAAGAGAGGGAACACAAGCAGGGGGAGTGGGAGAGGAAGAAGCAGGCTCCTAGCAGAGGAGCCTGATGTGGGGCTCGATCCCATAACGCCGGGATCACGCCCTGAGCGGAAGGCAGACGCTTAACAACTGCACCACCCAGGTGCCCCTAACATACCCATTTTTCTAATGAACAACACATGTTTAACAACAGACTTTCAGAAAAGTTCATAAAGTATAAAGGTGTATTATAGTGCAGTATTATTTAAAGTTAACCTCCATTTAGTTCTACCCAGATTAAGAAACAGAAAACTCCTAGCATCCCTAGAGGACTCTTGGAAGCAATTTTTAATACCAACCCCCATTTTCTCCCATAAGAGTGAGATAATAATTTTTTCATGGTTTTCATTTCCTCATTTTCTTTATACTTTCACTACTTAGTTTTGCATAAAAAAACATAAAAAACAATAAAAGCAACCAATAAAATTATTTCATGGTTATCATAGCCCCTTTTTTTTTTTTTTACACTTTACCACTAAGTTTTGCATCTCTTCTTAACAATGGCTTGCTTTTCTATGTACTTTTACAAAGTTGTATCAATTATACAATATGTAATTATACAATATATACTTTTTTGTGTCTGGATTCTTTTGCTGAACATCATATTTTAAAATTTCTCTGTGCTGTTGTACGGCTATTGTCACTTCAGTTTTTTTTAATCTGTGAAGCATTCCATAGTATAAATATATACTTATATACATTTATCTGTTATAATCCATTATATTGTTGACAGACATATACTTTTTACATTTCTATCTCATACAGACAGTGATGATTTGAACATTCTTGCACATCAGTGCTGAAAACTTTCCCCAGCTTGAATAAAGCTGGCCTGCAAGTTTGTGGGAAACATACACAAACACACACATACACACACAGATACACAGGGATTTATTTTAAGGAATTAGCTCCTACAATCATGAAACTGGCAAGCCCAAGATCTGCAGTTAGGGAGACAGGCTCTAGACCCAAAGATCTGATAATGCAGCTTGTATCCAAAGATAGTCTAGGGGCACCTGGGTAGCTCAGTTGGTTGAGCAGCTGCCTTTGGCTCAGGTCATGATCCCAGGGTTGCCTTTGGCTCAGGTCATGATCCCCAGGGTTCTGGGATCAAGTCCTGCAAGAGGTTCCTTGCTCAGCAGGAAGCCTGCTTCTCCCTCTGCCACTCCCCCTGCTTGTGCACTCTCTTTCTCTGACAAATAAATCAATAAAATCTTAATATATATATATATATATACACACATACATATTGTCTATAGCCAGAATGAACTCTTCCCCCAGAGACCTCAGTTAGTTTTTTCTTAAGGCCTTCGGCTGATTGAGTGAGGCCCACCCACATAATGGAGGGTAATCTGCTTTACTCAAAGTCCACTGATTTAAATGTTAATCTCATCTAAAGAATTCCTTCACAGCAACATCAAGACTAGTATTTGACCAAATATCTGGGTACAGTAGTCTAGTCAAGTTGACACATACTTCCAATTCATTGCAATGTTGATGGGTAGGCCTTCCTTGTCTCAGTTTAAAGTAAGAGAGTTTATTAAGATACCAAATCTTGACTGCCACATATTCTATTCTGATAAAATTTCAAGTTAGTGTTATAAATTCTCTTATTGCTTATGTCAAATACATATCATTAAGAAGTTTGTTTTTTTTCTTATATTAGATGAAGGATGTAGGAGACAACTTTTATTTTGTTGTTGATGATATTGTCTATGTTTGTTTTAATCATAGACCTTTAAAAACTTTGCTGTTTGAAATTATACCAAGACTATAATAGTAGAAAAACCAACTTTAATTGGGGCAGGTGAGAATGCTGAAGCATCCCTACCTTGAACTAATAGACCCATTTCTGTTAGAACCAGTGGAATCTAAGGACTGAGTAGAATGACAAGCACTGTTTGGAAAGACTGTGTTTATATATACAGGACTCTCTTGCCCAGCAGGTTTACTAAGATCAGATTTATTTTTCAGGTGGCCTTGTTATCTTATCAACACCAGTGTCTCAGTCAGCTCTAGGATTTGAATCACCACTAATTTGTTCTCCATAGCTATTATTTTATCATTTTGAGATTGTTACATAAGGGGAATCATATGGCATGTATCCTTTTGAAGCTGACTTTTATTCATACAGCACAATGCCTCTGAGATCCATCCAACTTGTTTCTTATATCAGTAGTTTCTTCCTTTTATTGCAGAGTCATCGGCAGAATGGATGTACCACACTTTGTTTAATCATTCACTTATCTTAGGATATTTTAGTTGTTGCCAGTTGGGGCTATTACAAATAAAGCTACTATTAAAAATCATGTCTAGATTTTTATGCAGACTTATTTTTATTTCTCTGGAATAAAGACCCAGAGATAGGATTGTGGGGTCATGTAAATGTATGTTTAGTTTTTTACAAGGAAACTTGCAAACTAATCGCAGAGTGGCTGTACCATTTTATGTTACAGCAGCAGTCGGTGTATGACAGATCCAGTTTCTCCGCATTCTCACCGCATTTTCTTATTGCCACTAGTTTTTATTTTAGCTTTCCTAATTTGTAGTGATATCAAATTCAAATATCTCATTCACTGTGATTTTCATTTTGGATTTCATTCATTGTGGTTTTAATTTGCATTTTCCTAATAACTAACAACGTTGGATATCTTCTCATGTGCTTATTCACCACCCTTGAATCTTCTTCAGTGAAATGCCTCCTCATGTCATTTGCCCATTTTCTTTTATTTTTTTAAAGATTTATTTCTTTATTTCAGAGAGAGAGAGAGTGCACGCATGAGTAGGGGAGAAGTAAGGCGGGGGGAGCAGACTCCCTGCTGAATGGGGGCCTAACCAGCTCAATCCCAAGACCCAGAGATCGTGACCTGAGCTGAAGTCAGATGCTTAACTGACTGAGCCACCCAGGCACCCCTCATTGCCCATTTTCTAATCAAATATTTTTCTCACTAAGTCTGAGTGATTTTTAAAATATATTCTAGATAATAAGTCCTTTTGCAGATATGTGGTTTGAAAATATTTTTAGACTGTGCTTTTCATTTCTTCCTCTTAAAGTTTTTTGTAAAGCAAAATTTTTAATTTTAATGAAGTTTACTTTGTCCATTTTTTAAAAATTAGTTTATGGATCCTGCTTTCTGTATTATATCTAAGAAAATTGACCAAGCACGAGGCCCTGAAGGTTTTCTACTGTGTTTTCTTCATAGTTTTCCATCTAAATCTATGTTTCACTTAGAGTCAAATTTTATACAAGGTATGATGTTTAGGCCAATATTATTTTTATTTGTTTTTATTTTGCCTATGGATATTCAATTATTCCAATTTAATTACACCAATCATTTTTGAAAAGCCTATATTTCCTGCACTGAATTCTTTGTGCATGTTTCTCATAAGTCAGTTGTGTGGGGCTATTTCTGGGTTCTTTAT
>NC_048219.1:44749152-44750660 GCF_002007445.2 Ailuropoda melanoleuca
TTTTAAGTGAATTTCTTAAACACAGTATGTAGCTGGGTCATTTTTTTCTTAACCCACTCTCAATCTACATTACTTAATTGATGTATTTAGACCATTTATATTTAATTTGCTAATTTATAAACCAGGATAAATTCTACTACTTTATTATTTTTGGTTTTGGTTGTTCCCTTTGTTTTTTGCTTGTTTTCCTTTCTCCTGCCTTACAGAGGGTTCAAACTTTTTAGAATTGCATTTTGATTTATGATAGTATTTTTCAGCATATCTCTTTGTATATATAGACTTTTTAATGGTTGTTTTAGTTATTACATTGTATATACCAAACTTCTCATAGTCTACTAGTTTCAAAATCTTACCTCTACAAATTTAGTGTAGAAACCTTACATCCCTTTAAATCTGTTTAGCTTCTCCATTTATTGTATAATTGCCTTAAGTATTTCTTCTATATACATTGATAACAGATGATATTATAAGTTTTGCTTCAACCATTAAAATAATTTAAGAAATTCAAGATGAAAAGGAAATTTGGTTATGTTTACCCATATATTTGCTCTTTCTGTTGTTCCTTGTTCTTTCCTGATGTCTTAGTTTTTCTTCATCTGACAATGTCTTGATTTTTCCTCTATTCCTGAAGTATATTTCTGCTGAGCATAGAATTATGAGTTGACAATTCTTTGCTTTTAGCGCTTCAAAAATGTGGCCACTTCTTTCTGGACTTCATGGTTTGTGATAAGATATCTGCTTTCATTCACACTGTTTTTCTCCTATAGGTAAAGTGTTATTTCTCATGTGCTATTTTCAAAAGTTTTACTATGACTTGTCTTGTATGAATTTTCTGGGGTTCAGCCTGTTTTGGGGTTTTCTGAGCCTTCTGAATCTATAGATTATATCTTATGCTAAATTTGAGACATTATCAATCTTTCTTTCTTCAAATACTTTTTCAGTCCCACTCTTTTTATCTTTTGTTTTCAAGACTCCAATGGCATAAATATTAGATCTTCTGTTATAGTCCTACAATTTCCTAAGGATCTGTTTTTGTTTTTGTTTTCCACTCTATTTTCTCTCAGTTGTTCAAACTAAGTAGTAACTATTCTGTCTTTGAGTTTGCTAATTCTTTACTCTGTCCTCTCCATTCTACTGTTGAACCTGTTCATTGAGTTTTTAATTGTTCTATTTCTCTGTTCTAAAATGTCATTTTTGGGGGCGCCTGGGTGGCGCAGTCATTAAGCAGCTGCCTTCAACTCAGGGCGTGATCCTGGCATTCTGGGATCGAGCCCCATGTCAGGCTTCTCCGTTGGGAGCCTGCCTCTTCCTCTCCCACTCCCCCTGCTTGTGTTCCCTCTCTCTCGCTGGCTGTCTCTCTCTCTGTCAAATAAATAAATAAAATCTTTAAAAAAAATAAAATAAAATGTCGTTTTAGTTTTTCTTTGTATTTTTTATTTCTTTGTTGAGACATTTCTGCTGAAATTTTTTTAAAAAAATTTGTTTCCAGCATGTTTTTTTTTTTTTTT
>NC_048219.1:44750864-44753072 GCF_002007445.2 Ailuropoda melanoleuca
TGTTTCCAGCATGTTATTCCTTATTAGTTACAGCATTTTTATGATCGCTCCTTTAAAATTCTTTTCAGATAATTCTAACATCTGTGTCATGTTGGTGTTGACATCTGTTGATTTCTTTTTCTCATACAAGTTGAAATTTTTGTGTTTCATGGTATGATAAGTGATTTTTTTTATTGTAAATTCATTACTTGGGTATTGTCTTATGAGACTGAATATTATTTAGTAGTCTTCCTCTGACACACTTTTGCTGGGGAAGGAGAGTACCACCTCTTTATTCCAGATCAGAGTGGAAGTCTCTGTTCCCACCCAGGGAAGAAGGGGGAGGGGTTCCATGTTATTAGTGGACTGGTATAGAAACTCAGGTTCCCACTAGGTCTTCACTGATACTACAATGTCTGGGAGGGGAACTGCACCTTGATACTGCTCTCTACATGGCTTCCACCAACACCATAGTGGGGGGAATGGCCTTACTTATGAGTGACAGTGAAATATTTGACTCTCCACTGGGTCTCCTCTGACACCATCATAACAGGGATGGGCAGGGGTGTGTATTTACTGCTGCGCGGGAAGAAAATCCTGCCCATTCAACTCAACCATTTTTATTTTATTTTATTTTATTTTATTTTATTTTATTTTATTTTATTATTTTATATCTATGTATTTATTTATTTGTTTATGTATGTATTTATATACATATCTATCTATTTAGTTAATGAAGTATAGTTTACACACAGTGTTACATTAGGTCTAGGTATACAACATGCTGATTCCACAGCACTATACATTATGCTCTGCTCACCACAAGTATAGCTGCTATCAGTCCACTCAACCTTTTTTAATATCACCCCTCCTCTCAAACCCCAGCACCTTTTACCTCTACCTACCTTTGCAGGAAAGGAAATTTGGTAAGTTTTGTTGCAGCCTGGGAGACTAGTCTATTCTCCTCATGGACCTTTGCTGGCGAAGGTGGTGTAGGGATGCAATTTTCTCAGTGGTATTTGGCAGGACTAGAGCAATTATTGTCCAAAAACTTTCTTCTTGCTAGGCTGCCCCTTTTCTGGTACTTTGGCTAGAGAAAGGAGGCTTTTTCTGGCAGGGTTTGGTTTTGTTATTTGTTTTGTTTTGTTTTTTGTCTATGCTCATTGGCATTTCTGAGTTGCCATCTTCTCTATCACCCAGTCTGGCATAATTCATGAGGGAAAAGGAAAACCCAAAGAATGCAGAGCCATTTTGATCCTTAGGATCCTAGCCAGTTGGTCTTTTCCTTACCTTTAAGGGTCCTCTTATGTTTGTTTTACGTGTGCCAAGTTTTTAATGTACTTAGTGGAAAGAATGCGGTAAAGTACATCTAATCCAACGTTCCTAATACATCACTGCATTAATTTTTTTAATTATAAACTTATTTTTTTCTGGTTAGCTCAACCTAGGTTTTCATATCTTCTATCTCAGTATGTTTCTTGAACTGGGCTTGTTCATTACCACCGTAGAATATAATGTCAGTAATGTTTACAAGGGAAACATAAACCTAAGGAGGAAAATTTAGTGTTTAATGAACTTTCTTAATTACGGAACTTTTCTGACCCAGTAAATACTTCAGAACACCCAGGCTGTGTTTATATAATACCACTGAAATGGCTGTGTCCCTATCAATCTTTACTTTTGCAATTCTTTCACTGTTATTGATTTGTCTAAGTCAATTGGAAAGACTTGATTATAGGGGCGCCTGGGTGGCACAGCGGTTAAGCATCTGCCTTCAGCTCAGGGCGTGATCCCGGCATTCTGGGATCAAGCCCCACATCAGGCTCCTCCGCTGTGAGCCTGCTTCTTCCTCTCCCACTCCTCCTGCTTGTGTTCCCTTCTCTCGCTGGCTGTCTCTATCTCTGTCGAATAAATAAATAAAAAAATCTTTAAAAAAAAAAGACTTGATTATAATATAAATAAATATGAAGATGGCTATATACAGTGGAAAGACCTCATGGCTATAGATGAAGAAAAAGTCACAATTTTTATGAGTGTAGCTAATTTTAATCAGTATTTTTAAGTTAAATGATAATACCTGGAATGAAAACTGAAATAGAGGACAGGAGACCTCAATTCTTACCAAATTTTAGCTACTTAGTAGTAAAGGATCAGAGACAAATCTTTTTCATTGGTCTCTATTCCAACTCTTTCCAGCCAGCAGGGTTGGAATAACATGTAACCTTTAAG
>NC_048219.1:44753172-44755312 GCF_002007445.2 Ailuropoda melanoleuca
CCCAGGTCACACAGCTAATTCGTGAGGAGCCATGGCAGAAACCCAAGCTGTCTGCATCTAAAGCCAAAACTCATCCAAATATGAAATGAAATATGATAACAGCCAGGAATACTAACATTTTAAAAAAATCATTTAAATGAAAAATATCCAGACTCTTTGGAATCATACTCTTCCATGCCTTAGCCATTCTCAACCTCTGGGGCATGACTTCACTTTTTCTTTTGTTTGTCAGTTTAGGAAGACAGAATAAAAATTAAAATTCTCCTCATTAAACACTGCATGAAAATATATTGTAATAATCATATCTCCCAATTTTTCTCTATTGACATATCGTGCTTTCTAAAGTCAGATAGACATTGTATAGAATCCTATTTCTGCCTCATAATTCTTGGTCAAGTTATAATAGCTCACTGATATTCAACTTCCTCATTGGTAAAGTTTTTATAATAAAATTCATAAGGTTGTTATGAATACTAAAATGGACTAATTTAAATGAAAAATGCTTAGTTTCATAAATAATTAGTGATACTATTTTTTCTGTTTGGTAGAGAAATGACAAGATAAAGAGAAAGTAAAGGGAAAAATTCTTACTGTGTTAGAACCCCTCCATAACTGCATGTATTTTCTACCCACAAAACTCTAATGAATTCACTTCTTATTCAAAACTATGCAAACTCAATGTTTGTGAGGTTGGATTGTTTTATATGAAAATCGTAAGTGAAATTTATTTGTTAGTTACTGTACTCCTACATGTGTGGGTTTTTCCCACACTACCAAGTAATCTGATAGCAGCTGGGTATCCTACAATTCAACTCAATTCTGACACTATCCACGTGGGACACTATCAACCTGTCCTACAGATTAAGGGCTCAGTCCCATAAACCTCTCACCCAACTTTAAATGCTAATCTCAAGTCCAAGTTATCACTTGTGCTTCTGACAGACTTGCCATAGATTGGAGGTTCCCATCACCCTCTCTTTGGCTTGGATTAATTTACTAGAACAGCTCACAGAACTCAGAGAAACATTTTACTTACTAGGTTACCGGTTTATTATAAAAGGATATAACTCAGGGAGAGATATATGGAAAAGATGCACAGGAAAGGTATGTGGGAAGGGGTGCCAAGTTTCCATGCTCTCTGGGTACACCACTCTCCCCAAATCTCTATGTATTCACCAACCCAGAAACTCTCCAAACTCTGTCCTTTTGGACGTTTATGGAGGCTTCATTACATAGGCATGATTGATTTAATCATTGGTCATCAGTTGTTGATTCAGCCTCCAGCCTCTCTCCTCCCTGAAGGTCAGTAGGGTGGCAATGAAATTGCAGTCCCCTAAACAGGTTGTTGGTTCCCCTGGCAACCAGCCCCCATCCTTAGGTGCATTCCAAAAGTTACCTCATTCAAACATACTCAGGTGTGGTTGAAAGGGGCTTATGAGTATCAAGACACTTTAATACCTCTTATCACTTAGAAAATTTCCAAGAGTTTTAGGAGCTTTGTGCCAGAAACAGGTATAAAGATCAAATATATATTTCTTAGCATAAATCACAAGATCTCTCTCTCTCACACACACACACAAACTTATATACATATGTAAATTGTGTGCATATGTATGTGCATGTGTGTGTTTCTAATCCACTATGTAAACTCTCTGAGATCATTATAGAGGAAAATCTTGGCTCAAAATATCAAGTTTATGTGGCTGAAAACATGTTCCAAGGAAAAAAAGTGCAATACTGAACAAAAAATAAAAATTTGTGAAAGCAATGGATTCAGAAAATAAAGAGGAATGGTAAAAAGACTCCCAAATCTAATGGGGGCAGAACAGGATCTTTACCCTGGTTGTAGGTTTGTAAGCCTGGGATGGAGAATCTAGACTCCTGGCTGTTACATTATTTATCCAAATAAATTCAAATGATAGTTAAACACCTTGAACAATTAATTGGCAAATGGAGCAGTTTAGGGGGCAATAATCACCCCTAAATTATCCCAAGAATTCATTCATTTGGTTGACTACTTATGAGACCCACCAGATTACTCAGGCTTATGTAATAATATGCAGGGTACCATACATTTTCTCCAAGAAACAGAATTAAATATCATATATTTTCTACTTCCTAAACCATATTCTATCTTTTT
>NC_048219.1:44757688-44763873 GCF_002007445.2 Ailuropoda melanoleuca
ATGGGATAGGCTGGTGATGGGTAGTAAGGAGGGCACGTATTGCATGGTGCACTGGGTGTTATATGCAACTAATGAATCATCGAACTTTACATCAGAAACCAGGGATGTACTGTATGGTGACTAACATAATATAATTAAAAAACATTAAAATAAAAAAACAAAAAAAAAACAAATGAAGAAAACAAAAGTTATATCTTGGAATAAAAATATTACTGACCATGTTCATGCACCATTGCTCAGATGGTAAATAGAAACCTGCAGCCCTTGGCTATATTTTACTTTTCTGAAAATTTAAAACACCTCAAGGTAAAACATTTTGAATTAAGAACAATGTGGTATGAGCATGAAAGATTGTAAAGTAGAAAATAAGCAACGAGAGTTTACAGTGGAGTGAGGAAAATCCAGCAAAGAAAAAAAAAATCTCACAGAAGTCTGCATAATCCTAATAAATTGAAAGTGCTTCAACTTACAGTATTAGAAAATGGACTGTAAGTGTGGTAATTGATATGTAGCTTATAGGAAATGGTGAAACAACAGACAATTAGCATGTAACAGTTTGTTTTCAGGAGCAGTTTTTAATGCCAGGTTCTCTAACCAGGGCTATATTTTACAGTAAGTGGTAAGGAGGGTGCAAAGATTCAAAAAATGAAAAGAAACATAGGAAAAGAGACATTTCAATGAATAATATTTCACCAGGAAGAAGAAGAAAAAGAAAAAAAAAACAGATGGAGACCAATTAAGTTCTCATTGTTCACCAGTTCCTACTAAGGAAGTTGTAGGAGTTATATAAAAACACAATGTAGTATGGCAGTGTATTTGTTATATTTTGGTCTACATTTATATTCAAATTAAATGTTTAATCAATTGTACTCTAAGTTTCATAGAATGGCTTCAAAATTCTCAACCAGTCCTTTTGCTATATTTTAATCCTTTAACAAGGAGTTAGTTAATTGCTAATGGTGCTAGCCAGTGTTCTGGATGCTGGGGTATAGTGGGAATAAGATGAAGTCTTTGTTTTTATTGAGCTTACATTTTAGTGGGGAAGACAGACAATAAACAGATCACCAGATATGGAATATATTTTCAAATAATTAAAGACTTATGAAGAAAAATACACTAAGATAAGGGAAAAGATAGTGAATAACTTTAAAATAACTTTAAATGGGGGTATTCATGCAAAGCCCTTATGAGGAAGTGCTTTGAGCAATAATATGGATTAAATGTCTTTCCAAAGTACTTATCTAATGAATTGGTTTAGGTAATCTCAGGGAGAAATGCCTACCTATTATAGGTGGTTGACACAATCACTTCTACAAGGTTGTGTTGGTGGGTCGTCTTTTTTTTTTTAGAAACAATGACAATATAGACTATTGTACTCAAGATAGGGCATTGTGATTTTAACTCAAAATAATGATAACGATAATTTTTCCAGGTACCTTGACATTTGTGATTTGTCTTTGGTGCCAGGTTTTGCCATAGATAACACTTATGCATCTTCTGAGTTGCCTTATCACTGCACATAAAGGCAATTCTTATAGTTCTCTTCCTGTTGTGCATGGTGAGAAATGAGTATCTCTTTATCTATAGTGTAGTCTGTATGCTCTGGGAAATCCTGCTTCCCAACTTCCATGTAATCTTCATGAAACTTGTTAGCTCTTATTAAATGATCCAGAGTACTAAACACGGTCTCCTGACATGTATCTCTTGATATGTATATAACCTAGCAGCCTTTGGGAGGGATTGAATTCACTTTCAGTTAGGTTCCCAAAGTAGCCAAGAGGATAGAGAAAGACATCAGGGGTCCTCAAAGGGCACGGTGGTAATTTTGATAGAGTAGGCCAGATTGATTAAGAGGGCTTAGAATTTAAGAGGACCAAACAGGTATGGAGCTGGCCTTATCATCCCTTGGACCCAGGCGCTATAGAGAAGTGGCATGATTTATTTTTAAACAACACTAGTCATTCCCTAACGTGATTATAGATTTGTTTATTTATTATCTATTTCACTCTTAGGTCAGGAACTTTATCTTGATTATTACTGCATTTCCAGTATCTGGCAAAACTTGATACAAAGTAGACATTCAATAAATATTTGCTGAATAAATGATTTAATTCCATAAACTTTCAATATTCAAATATTTGAATAAATTTTTAAGCATAATATTCAAATTCTTTCTCTATTTTTGTGATGATACAAAAATAAGAATTGTAAAGCTGTGAAAAATAATGCTAGTCCACTTAACTATTTTCTTTGCTCAAATAGGTTGGAATTGTGAAAGAAAGGAAAGGGAAGGGGAGGGAAGGGATGGGGAGGGGAGGGAGAGAGGGAGGAAGGAAGGAAGAAAGAAAAAGGCAGGAGGGACAGAGGGTAGGAAAACACAACATAAAAGGAATTGCTCAGCAACACATTCACAAGCTTTGAAAAGCTAAATAAGCAAGATGCCAATGAAATGATTACTGGTACAATTTTGAAATTGGCAAGTATGTCACAAAATAGCATTACGATATAATAGTTGGAAAAGAGTGGGTATATAAACTGCAATTTTTTTTTTAAATGGTGGTTGGTAATATTACCTACTTTTATCTATTACTCTCCTGGGTTTCTATCAAATTCTGACAAGTTGGGTACCATTACTTCAGTGGGCTAGATATAAAGGAGGCTGGTTACAATATTGACTTTGCAACCCAAGTTGGTTTTGAATCCCAACTCTAACACTTTCTGGCTGATGACCTTGGACAAGAAATTTAACATCTCTAAGCCTCAGATTTCATAGTTTTAAAAAAGCCTTGCAATAAGCTAACTCAGAGTCTTGTGAATACTAAATGTGATAAATCATATAGTGCTTAACTGATTACTACCCTAATTAGTGAGCAATAATTGACATTTTTTATTGTTATAGGGAATGTTCTAGATAGATGCAAATCAAAAATTGATTGTAAAATGAATAAAATGTTTCTTCACTGGTGCTAATATCACTGAAAGACCTGTAGGGCCTATGGAACAGTAGATTAGGGGTCAATAATATTTGGGGACCAATGTTACCACCGCCTTGTCTTAATAACTTGATTGTGCATCAGTATCAAATCCTAGGTCAAATCTAAGGGTTATCAAATGTAGGTGCAGGGAAAAGGAGTTAACATGCTTTATGCACTTACTATGTACCCGACCCCATTCAAGCTATATGACAAGTGCTATCTTGATTTATTTCTCATATTGACCCATTTGCCCTGTTTTTTAGAGATGAAAAATATAACTCAGAGTGATAAATCAACTAGCCCAAGATCATGCATATAGTTAATGGAGGATTTGGGATTTGAAACTACAGACATCTAGCTCAAAAATACATTCTCTTTACACTCTGACATGCTGACTTCTATGCTTTGGATTCAGTGGATTTTACCCTAATTCTGAAACATCTGTCTCAGGGATGAGAAATCAAGTGGAACTGATTGTTTGATGCCCAGAAAGCAGCAAAATGCATATGGTGAAATGCAGATGTGATCCAAATTCCCAAAGTATTTGTTTTTTACGCAAGAAATTTATTTATTTTTAATACCTTATTTTAAGAACATGTATTTATTTTCATAGTAAAGCCTTATTTTATGGCCTCTACAGAGGAATATCAGATATCTGTGACATTCTGCAAGGCTAAGAAGGATGTCTGCCAGGCATTGTCTGGTGCGCTGGGAATAATGCAATAATATCCCAAAGCCAGAGAATTATCCTTGCAAGGTTTTTAAAATGGCTGTGGACTCAAAACAATGGCCTCTTACACCCACCCTTTAAAATCATGCACATGTTATGACTGTGCATAAATGAAAAACTTTAAGGCAGCTTAAGGATGCAATGATTTGCTAGTTATATATTGGAGTATCTCAGAACTCAAGCACAGGAATGAAGCCAGACCTCAACCAGAAGGAATCAGTTAGTATATGAAAAGTAGTCAGAAATCCACTTTTTAAAAACCTCCGCTTCTGTGATATTGTGGAATAGCTTTTTCCGTTTCTGTGTTCATTTTGTGAAATATGGCTGTATAAAGTACCTAAGCATATCTTACATTTTGAAACATAATGTCTAGGCACTCACTTAATGTCTCTGAATCCTAATTCCAAATTACTGGGAAAGAAAATCTGAGTAGTTTACTCTAGATCAAGAAGTCAGTCAACACAATTTAAGGCTCATTTGGGGGGGGGGAAGTGAATGTTCTCATGGAAGGGGAGAAGGTCCCTTCTATGGAAAGCAGCTATCTAACTTCTATACAGCATATATGCATATCAAATATCTTACATATAAATTCAGACAACTCACTACCCGTGCATATAGACTTAGATTTTTAAAAATTATTAAAAAAAAAAAAAAAAACCCGTTCTAGATACCAAAATCTACTCCTAGTCCTAGCCATTTTTTTCCTAGTGTGTGTGTGTGCAAGTTAATGGTATAAAAATCATTTTGCCTCATTTTGTATAAGTGGAGTATGTTGCCTTAAACAGCAGCTGGATCATTGTCTATGTGTNCATGTTAATGGTATACAAATCATTTTGCCTCATTTTGTATAAGTGGAGTATGTTGCCTTAAACAGCAGCTGGATCATTGTCTATGTGTAAACATAGAGTCAATTTACTGAAGTAAAGAGAATTTGGGCTAGACGAGGGAAAAGAGAGGTAAAGAATATGTCCAGGAAGATATATTGTGTGTAATCACTTGAGCTTTCCTGGCAGATGGGGGCTCAATAAACAATAATGCTTTAATAATATTTGCACCCTGTGCAATTCTACGCTGATTCCATCTTGCCTTTGCCTTTGCTGTGGTCAGCACATATTTGCCTTTGCAATGTAAAGTCAAAGGTGCCAGCAGTAGTGAAAGGAAGACTGGTGTAGATGTCTCTCTATTAAGAACGAAGCAATGACATCTACACTTTTATGTATGCTTGCTGACAGGCATTTATGATAATGACTTGCAAGGTTTGCTGACCCTGGTTTGACTCGATCTGTTCATTTCTGATTTATCCATTCCCATTACAGTACTTGTTTATGGGTACAAATATTACTATTAAAGAACACTAAAATTGTTTTGTTTTGGTTTGGTTTTGAAAAATAAAGCCCTAACAAATGCTAGATATTTTTTAAGTTGATAGGCTTTTATTTTCTTATGTAATGATTTTGTGAGCCTTAAAATCTAGATACTAAGCTACCAAAAATTAAATAGTTTTCAGATTAAAAAGCAACAAGCCATGCTTTTTGATGGTATACCCATCTTTGGAGCAAAACTAATTTTATGGGGGAGAATGCTCTTAATTTATTCAAGTGATTAATTTTACTGACCCATAGTTTTATATTAATAAGGAATATAGTATAGTTTATAACTTCAGTAAATAAAAATTAGATTTCTTATTTTTTTTAGTTCTAAGGAAATATATGTACCTAAATATATTCAGCAAAAGATTGAAATGAGGATTTATAAAATTTATGGTAGAAATTCAGACCAATATAATGGTTAGGNTGGTAAATAAAAATTAGATTTCTTATTTTTTTTTAGTTCTAAGGAAATATATGTACCTAAATATATTCAGCAAAAGATTGAAATGAGGATTTATAAAATTTATGGTAGAAATTCAGACCAATATAATGGTTAGGGTTTAGGCTGTCACTTAGCTCTACTTTGTACTGTAAGTTACTTAAATTCCTTTGCATCATTTTTCCAACTGTAAAATGACAAATAGTTTTGTGAGAGCTTAAACCATTTAGCACATAGCTGACAAAAATTAAGTGTCTTATATATTTTCTATTTTTAATAGCATTAATGATGACAGTAATAATGTAAAATTAGAGTATTAACTAATAATTAGTGATAAATTCATATTTACCAGTAATAAACTAAAAAGAAGGTGATAATGCATTTTAGAAATAGAACAATATGATATTATTTCAGTAAATACATTAATTTATAAATATATCTCATTGCCCAACTCCTATCTCCAAATTATGCAATGAATATGACTAGAATCTGAAGTAAGAATATTTATCTTTTGTTAATAACAATGTCTATAGTTTGAATAAATAGGCAAACAAAATCATCACCTTTAGAACACAGTACATTTAGAAGTCCTAAAGACTTCTAATGAAATTAGCTTAGAAAGAGTGAGAATAATAGAAGTAAATGTGGTCTTATATAAACCTAGAGATTAC
>NC_048219.1:44763973-44777849 GCF_002007445.2 Ailuropoda melanoleuca
GGAACATTGCATCAAAAACTGGGGATGTACTGTATGGTGACTAATATAAGAAAATAAAAATTATTTAAAAAAAATAGAAGGATTAAAGGCAAGTAGAAGGAAATTTATGGAGGCCTGAAGATTGGCCATTTGTTGAGAGCAAAATAACCCAAATCCTGAATGATCTCGTTGGAGAAGTGAAGTTTAAGCAGAACTGAAAAGATAAAATGGAGAATTTTGTGAGAGCCATTGGAAAATATGATGTCTTATTCCTTCTCACAACTGCCTTTCCCCTTCAAAGAGAAGGAAATGACCTGAAGATCATATGATAAGGGTGATATGATGGAGATTAGGCCAAATTGAATTTTGTATATGACTTTTCAATATTGGGAAACAGAGGCTGAGTGTGTCTGGGTGTGGCACATGATTTCTTTTGGAATCAATGGCAACAAGAAGAGATAATAAATTCTGAGCTCATCCTCTAAGTGGTATAAAAATATACTGACACTGCAGGGAAACATGAAAGGACAAGGTCCATGAATCCAGTATTTTCCAGTTGGTTTCATCCTGTGAGTTTTAATTTTTTCCACAAATTGTTAAGAATTTGGCCACCAACACAAAGACCTTTTCAGTCTTTACAAGTTGCATTTCAACTGGTTAATCACGAACAGAATGGGAAAAGAAAAAGAATTTAAAACTATGATCTTTCTCCTTCAGTGTATCTGGCATTGATTTATTGATGTGTTAGGAAGAAAAGTATCCCATAGTTACTGTATGACACTTCCTGGGACAACATTTTTATGACAAAAGCTCAACTGGTGGATATATAAAAAATAATGATGAGAGAAATCTGTGCATGGTATAAAGATGTAAGTGTCTTCATAAATCTATGAGAAATAGAAGTATCTTTGAACAGTAATCAAGGTAGCAATGTACTCTCTAATGAGCATATAAATACATTCTTGTATTCATATTTCTAAATCTGAGTTTGATAATCTTTAGAATGAAGCTGTCTGAGCCTTGAAATTTTTATAGTTATAACTTCATGAGTATAAACACTCATTTTTATATTTTATTCAGGAGACACTTACTGAACACCAACTATATATAAGGAAATGTGAAAGATTTAAAAAATTGTCTTAATCCCTGCCATCAAAAAATTTTAGTAGCATAGAAGGAGAAATAATATGTGTACTCAAGTCATTACAGGAAAAAGGCATTGGATCTTAAGTGTCATAAGATATTAAAGTGTTGTAAGTTTAGTTCTGTGATTCTTAAAAAAAAGTGTGCTTTGGAATTCAGGAGGTTATGGGTAAAGCCCAGGCATGTGTATTTTTAAAAAAACCTTTTCTTCTCTGCCTGACCTTAAAATATAAGCATTCTTCTGAAATCTTAACTTGGCCTCATTTTCTTCTCATTGTACGAGTAGTATTATACTTTCGAAAGTTTTGCATTGTGAGGAAACACACATAAATGTATGAAGAGGCAGTATAAAATTAATATGAAGTGATACAGCTTATGGCAAACTACAGAGATCATTCAAATTCAGTTTCAAACAATCACATTCAGATTTATAAGACTTTCTTTGTTCAGACAGAATAAGCCTGTTGACATCTGGCCCAGAGCTCAAGAGTTGTGATTTTATATTCTCTTTAAACATTACATTCTCTCCCCATTATTTTGATTGACACCTATATTTTCTATTCAAATATAGCACTAATTATTCTATACATAGTTATTGGTACCTACTATGTATTGAGTTCTATATAAGGCATTGAACAAAAGACAAGTCAAGACCAACATGGACCCTGCACTTTTGGAGCTTGAGACCTAGCACTAAATAANGAAGTATCTTTGAACAGTAATCAAGGTAGCAATGTACTCTCTAATGAGCATATAAATACATTCTTGTATTCATATTTCTAAATCTGAGTTTGATAATCTTTAGAATGAAGCTGTCTGAGCCTTGAAATTTTTATAGTTATAACTTCATGAGTATAAACACTCATTTTTATATTTTATTCAGGAGACACTTACTGAACACCAACTATATATAAGGAAATGTGAAAGATTTAAAAAATTGTCTTAATCCCTGCCATCAAAAAATTTTAGTAGCATAGAAGGAGAAATAATATGTGTACTCAAGTCATTACAGGAAAAAGGCATTGGATCTTAAGTGTCATAAGATATTAAAGTGTTGTAAGTTTAGTTCTGTGATTCTTAAAAAAAAGTGTGCTTTGGAATTCAGGAGGTTATGGGTAAAGCCCAGGCATGTGTATTTTTAAAAAAACCTTTTCTTCTCTGCCTGACCTTAAAATATAAGCATTCTTCTGAAATCTTAACTTGGCCTCATTTTCTTCTCATTGTACGAGTAGTATTATACTTTCGAAAGTTTTGCATTGTGAGGAAACACACATAAATGTATGAAGAGGCAGTATAAAATTAATATGAAGTGATACAGCTTATGGCAAACTACAGAGATCATTCAAATTCAGTTTCAAACAATCACATTCAGATTTATAAGACTTTCTTTGTTCAGACAGAATAAGCCTGGACATCTGGCCCAGAGCTCAAGAGTTGTGATTTTATATTCTCTTTAAACATTACATTCTCTCCCCATTATTTTGATTGACACCTATATTTTCTATTCAAATATAGCACTAATTATTCTATACATAGTTATTGGTACCTACTATGTATTGAGTTCTATATAAGGCATTGAACAAAAGACAAGTCAAGACCAACATGGACCCTGCACTTTTGGAGCTTGAGACCTAGCACTAAATAAGTAAATGATTACATATGAATGATGTTTTGGGGTTGAGGCTGAGAACTAACGTTCTAGTCATAGACATAGATGTGGAAGAATTATGTGCGGAGTGAAAAGCTTGGGTCTTCTGAAAACTAGGTGGAAGGCTGAGTTTATTTTTAAATGAGAATGAGATGGAGAGTGGAATGAGAATAACGTGGAGTGTCAGGAGCCACATTTTTCAAGGTGCAATGGAAAGCCATTGAATGTATAACCACTACCCCGTGCTCTGTGGAAGATCCTTCCTTGTCTACTACTAATAGCTTGGGTCTCAAGTAACAACACAGACTGATTTTCATTTTGACAATGTGAGATATTTAAAAACTTCATTCTTTTTTTTTTTAAGATCTTATTTATTTATTTGACAGAGAGAGAGACAGCCAGCGAGAGAGGGAACACAAGCAGGGAGAGTGGGAGAGGAAGAAGCAGGCTCCCAGCGTAGGAGCCTGACATGGGGCTTGATCCCAGAACGCCAGGATTACTCCCTGAGCTGAAGGCAGACGATTGACGACTGAGCCACCCAGGCACCCCTAAAAATTTCATTCTTATACCCAGTTGATTCCTCTTTTCCAGGAGAAGTTAGGTTGTTTGAGGTAATTTGAGGTTCTGTAGTCAAAAGCAGTGAGATAGGCAGAATTCTAAGATGACCCCTCAAGATTCCCCGTCCTTGAATGTTCACTAAAACATTAATCTAGACCCTGCTATGAAGGGATACTATTCGTACAGTGAGAAGAAAAGGAGGTCCATCATTTTCTGTGATCATGAATGCTACAAACTCCTGAGGACACATGCCAGGTTTTCCCAAGAAAACAATAGCAGGATCAATNCTTTCTTACTGTTCTATACTCCCAGTGCCCCAATGGAAAGAAGGCAAAGTTTACCTTTCCTTATCAGAGGGACTTCCCTTTCTATGAGTGATTCTTTTGGGTCCTCCTCATATTACCAGGGAATGGAGCATTACCCATTCCCATGCAGAAGAGAAGAGAAAAGCCAGGACTTATTCTACATTCCTATGAATTCCTGTTAACCTCTAGCTTTCTCTTGCATAGGCTGGAGTTAAGTGGTGAATAGGGATATTGGAAAGGTCAATTTGGTACTTTTTAATATCTTGCAGGGCCATTTCTAGGTGATCCTTCTACAGACAGTTGGGGTACTTACCAAATATTGTTCTTAGCTTTGGAAATTCTATTGTGAGTTAAGAGTAAATTTATCTTTTAAAATCCTATACTAATTATTTTTACTGAAAGATTAACATGATCTGATTTATGTTTTTTAAAGATCACTCTACTTGGTGGAGAATAGACTCCAGGAAGATGGTATTGAACCTTCAGTACAAGTTAGGTGACCTTGAGGGTAATCTAGGCCTTTCTATTTAATGGGTGATCCATGGAATAGCAGGATCAATTTACCTGAGACCTCATAAGAAATGATGAATCTCAGGCCCTATGTGAACGTACTTAAGCAGAATATATATTCTAACAAGATCCCCCTGGTAAATTTGTACACTTATTAGACTTTGTGAAGAACTCGTCTAGGTAAGATATGATAGTTGCTTCAGGTAGGGTGATGGGTGTGAAAATGAGGAGGGAATTGATACAAAATATATTTTTGAGACAGAATTTTCTGATGACTTCATGTGAGGATTAAGAAAAGGAAGAATTCTCAAGCTCCAATTTCTAGCTTGAGAAACATGATGGTGGCTCATGACATTTAGGAGAGGAATATACCTAGTGCAAAGGATGAGTTCCCACTTGGTCAGATCAAGTTAACATTATTAAGAAAATATCTTGGGGGGGCGCCTGGGTGGCACAGCGGTTAAGCGTCTGCCTTCGGCTCAGGGCGTGATCCCGGCGTTACGGGATCGAGCCCCACATCAGGCTCCTCTGCTATGAGCCTGCTTCTTCCTCTCCCACTCCCCCTGCTTGTGTTCCCTCTCTCGCTGGCTGTCTCTATCTCTGTCAAATAAATAAATAAAATCTTTAAAAAAAAAAAAAGAAAAGAAAAGAAAATATCTTGGGGCACCTGGGTGACTCCGTCAGTTGAGCACCTAACTGTTGATTTTAACTCAGGTCATGATCTCATGGGTGGTGAGATCCAACTCCCTGTGGGGCTCCATGCATAGCGTGGAGTCTGCTTGAAATTCTCTTTCCCTCTCCTCCTGCCCTTCCCCCCAACTTGAGCTTTCTTTCTCTAAATAAATAAATAAAATCTGTGAAAAACATTAAAAAATTTAAAGAAAATCTCTTAATTGCTATACCCCAATTCCTGCCTACCTCCTATTGCAATTATCCTCATTATCTTTCTGCTGCGTTCTAACTTCCTAGTTGAGAAAGTACGATTAGTCTGGTCAATAACAATCCTGAGTAGACCATTCCTATGATTTTCCCATTTTTTTTAAAAAACATTTTATTTATTTATGTGACAGAGAGACAGCCATCGAGAGAGGGAACACAAGCAGGGGGAGTGGGAGAGGAAGAAGCAGGCTCCCAGTGGAGGAGCCTGATGTGGGGCTTGATACCAGAATGCCAGGATCACACCCTGAGCCGAAGGCAGATGCTTAACGACTGAGCCACCCAGGCGCCCCTGATTTTCCCATTTTTAAAAAGAAATATAAGGTCACTTTTCCCAAAAGTGTGATTTTATTTATTTTTTCCATTATTTGCCAATTCTATCCTGATAGTCATGATTTAGTTAATAACTCTTTCCTCCATTACTTCCATCTTCGTGAGCTAAAATTATTGCCCAAATAAGAGAAAACTGTTTCAGATCCTCATTTTAAAGAGTGTTAAAATTTTATGGGGTGCCTGGATGGCTCAGTCAGTTAAGCGTCTGCCTTCGGCTCAGGTCATGGTCCCAGGGTCATGGGATGGAACCCCACATTGGGCTCCCTGTTTGGCAGGGAGTCTACTTCTCTCTCCCTCCACTGCTCCCATGATTGTTCACTCTCTCGCTTGCTCTCTCTCTCTCAAATAAATAAAATAAAATCTTTTAAAAAATGTTAAAATTTTAAAAGGAAAACAGCCAGTGATTGTTCAGAAAAAGAAAACAGAGAAAATACAAAAGAAATCACTTTCGTGTCTAACATAATCTTCATTTTCTTTTTGTATAGCTTTCAAAATCAATGGCAACAATACAAAATCAGTCCTATTTCTGAAAGGGTTAGTAGGCAATTTGTGAATACCCATTGGTAGGTATGGGTAACCATCTCTAATTAGACTATATTAGACTGTACATCTTTTTTTTTTTAAGATTTTATTATTTATTCGACAGAGATAGAGACAGCCAGCGAGAGAGGGAACACAAGCAGGGGAGTGGGAGAGGAAGAAGCAGGCTCATACCAGAGGAGCCTGACGTGGGGCTCGATCCCATAACGCCGGGATCACGCCCTGAGCCGAAGGCAGACGCTTAACCGCTGTGCCACCCAGGCGCCCCTAGACTGTACATCGTTTTAATTGCTATGTGTTTTCTGGCTTTCTGGTCAACAAAGAAGAAATACTGGTCTAACACCTAAAGAACACAATACATCACCATTGCCAGGGCAACATCACTGGGAATAAATCCTGAGGCAGAACATCATAAGTATTTTGTGATTCCCATGATAGCTAAAGTAAAATTAAAAAGTGATTCTCTGAGATGGGCTACAAAAAGTCTGCAAAATGCTATCAAATACCCCTTTCAGTGTGCAATATTTTATTAATAATATGGTATATTTAATGGGTTTTCCTCTATGGGGGTTTCTTTTTTTGTTTTGAGCTGCACTAAGAATAAAGATAGACTGGTTTAAACAACATGGTCATAGTCACTTTTTTTTTTTTAATTTAAAAACAATCACAAGTAAAAATACATCTTTTTAAACCTAGTGCTCTATATTGCAATATCTAATATTTATAGCACACTGTTCATATTCTAATTTAAAGATGGAGGAACAAAGGTACAGAGGGGCTAAATACCTTGCTCGAGGTCATTGTACTAGCAAGTGGCAGAGCTGTAATTTAAACCCAGGCAGTCTGTTTCCTGAACTATATTCTTAACCTCCTGTTAAAACTACCTCAGCTGGATAATGCAAGAAACAAACACACACATTCGGTACACAAAGCACATATAGGATCATTTCGCTGTTGTCACAAAAATTTGTTCTCTCCTTTTGAAGTGTTCAGAGTGATTTGCATGTCACATTAGATAAATTTCCATGATTATATGTCTATCAATCTCTCTCCTTAGCAAGAAACATATAAACACATGCAGTTTGCATGCTTTAAAATTATATAAATGAGTATCTTTGATCATGATTTAATTATTGTAAATAATACTTATATAGCCATTTCCTTGGAGTTTTATTTCTTGATTAGATGCAATAAAAATCTTTGCAAATATTTTTGCTGAATAATTTCCACTATGATAATTTAGTGGGACTGGGATAGCAGTGAGAAGATATAGTAATCTCCAATAGAATTTACTCTAATTTTTAAAAAATTTACATTATGTTTATGAGCACTTTTAAGGCATAAAGTACAGGCTACCTTGGGTCTTATATATGATAGATATTAAACAAATCTACTTCCCAAAATATCTACTAAATTTGAGGTAATGGTTTCCTCCTCTAAAACCCTTCTAAGTATACAGTGCTTCTCAGTGGGGTCCCTATTAACACATTTGATGGGAAAATTCTTCATTCTGCACAGCTCTGACATTGTAGGACATTTACCATGTATGTCCCCTGGTCACTGCAAGCCAGAGCTAACTAAAACTGCCTCCACATTTGCAAATGACCCTAAAGGAGAACAACCAAAGGAATTAGGGGAAAATAAGGGAAAACCATTTCTACCACTTAGCTCTCCAGTCTCTTCTCCTTCCCTATACACAACAGACAAATTTGAACACTCCATGGGTGGCACTTAAAAAAATGGGGAAACAGGCCTATTAGGTATACTTGAGAAAAAACAAAGGGAAGCAAATGATTAAACCTCCCAGACATGATGGATCTCCCTCATGACAGATGCAGCTGGATAGAGAGCATATTAATGGCCATGTCTGGACGGTGACTTGATGACTGTAGCACCTGTTTTTCCTGTAGCTTGTTCTTACAAGTGAATTATAGGAAGGGTGAGTAGTCATGGGGCACCATTCAAATAAGCAAGCTGTACACAGCAGCATCCCCGCTCTTCGTTAAGATTTCAGGCTCTCCGCAGTCCTCTTTGCATGTCTCCCTGCATCACATTGCTTTTGTACAGGTTGGTCACAGGCTATTTTCTTCTAGGGTTTGGGAGCATAATTCTTATTAACTGATTTGCTTCATCATAATTAGAGCATTGTGAGTAGCACTTTGAGATATAAATATTTTCATTTGTATTCTGAGAAGTATAAAATTATCTCTAATTCAATGTCTCTTTAAAACTAAAACATTAAAATAAAGTCTGTAGCTCAATTTAAACTAAACTTAAGCATATTCAGTGTGATTCCCAATTTAACTTTCCTAACATGCAATCATCATGTACAGAGCACTTAATGCAATTATCATCTACATAGGTTATATTAGTCATGGGCCAATATGTCAAATTTTCTTTTGTTTTCTTGAACTGTTATTGGAATTTACTTAACTTTTCATAGATTCTAAGCTCACAGTAATCAGGAACTGTGTTTTATTCTTCTTTATGTAACCCACAGCCCCTGGTACAATGCCAGAAGTTAGAATATTAAAAATATGTATTTTATTTGAAATATTTGTATTTCCCTTCAGCTTTTAGACATGATATGCAAGAATTATCTTCTGTAAAATCTCTTCACTCTTTTGTACTCATCTACAGCCAATTATTAAGACATCTATGCTCTATGTCAATAAGATGTACAGCATTATGATTCACCAGCCAAATTCATTACTAGCTTTGGTATTGTCAGGTTTTTGCTTTTGTTTTTGTTTAACAAACTGCTAACAGATGAAGTAATAAGAATATTAGAAAATACATTGCCTGTAGGTGCTGTTGTTATTGAGGGCAAAAAGGAAGGGAGTTTATACATTTCTCAGAAATATTAATAATTAAAGATTCCCTTAAATTAGAGTCAACTTGTAGCTGAAGCCACAACTTAAAAAAAAAGTTTTTGCCATGGCTTCTATTTGAAGCTATATTGTGCAACTTAATTGTAAGTGCTATGCCAGTTCCAGATGTTTAAAATGTATTTATTGTGGTGAGTTGACACGGTCATATTTCAATTATATTAATTTAGCTACGCTATTGATAATGATGATGTCAATACAACTTTTGTGTTTGTCATATATAAATCACAATTAAATCTGAAATTGCTTTAGAAACTGCTTACTTAAAAAAACAGTATCATTAAAATGCATGAGGGGGGATTTTTTGGTAGCATTGCCTTATCATTTTAATTTTTAAAGAATGAAAGTGATGTCCTGAATTTTGAATAAATAAACAGGAATTTATATTGATGGCTGTTAGGGCTTGCCTTAAGCAAAATTGTGAACATACTAGAAAGGTCAAAAGGCACCAGTTGCCATTATGAGAACATATACATTTGTTCTCCAATACTTCTGCTAATAGATTGTCTGCTTGGGATGGTCTCTGATTCAAGTGTCAATTTCTCAACCAATTTGCCATGTCACTATCAAAGCTATGATGTCTGTGTAATACTGCTGAGTCTTTCTTAAGAAACTAATATAATGAACGTTAGCTAATGGTTTCACTAATGAAATCTGTTATCCCATTCCAGGAAACATATTTACTCATAGAGAGAATCTTAGTGGAACCCTACCATTTGCTTTCCCTTTCCTGGTAGATTTCAAGAAAGACTCAGCGGCACGTTCAATTTCCCTTCTAAGAGAGCGACCAGAAACAGGGCCCTTTTCACAGGTGGTCAGGTTTTTTGTCACCTGGCTGGGCTACCATGATACAACTACTGGACTCGAATCTGCCCCCTAGCAAAGACAACCTGTCCTAAACTGGCTTGGAATAAGAATGTTGCTTAATAGGGTTGCCTCTAGAGAGACAACTGATACAGTTAGATCATATCACTTAGGGAATTTGAATATGGAGCAGAGAAAGAGGGAACCATAATAAGAGACGATGGAAGGAAAGAGTAGCCACAGAAGCAGAAATGAAAAAAGGAGGAAAAGTGAATTTTTGTTGCCAAGTCCCTAGAGTAGGGCTATGAGATATTCTCTGTTGAAAGAAAAACAAGCTGATGAGGTCATTAAAGGCTGATAACCAGTGCTCCAGAACTACGGCTGCATCCTGAACAACAAGTGTACTGATCAGATTTTCCTGTTATGACACTTTCTTGGGTTCCCTTCCTTCCATGTAGCTTTATAATAAAACCCCTTTATATGAGGTGACTTCTGCATCATTATTACATTGTCATCTGTAAAATCTCAGCTAATAAAGTTCTTCCAATTGCTTCTTTCACCATCCATAGGTTTTATAGTATTATCTCTGCAAATGCATATAATTTTATACCAGAGCTCATGAGAGTCTAGCTGGATAACTGTGGTTGCCTCTACTCATTTTATCTTTAATTTATAGTTCCAAAGTCCTGGTTCTTTGGACTGAGACTTGTGCTTGTTTGTTTTAACCTAATGTTAATTAACCTAGTGTATGCTTATAGAAACATTGTTTCTATTAAATGCTGCTCTAGTCTTCATTCTTGTTTCTGAATCTCCATTTATATGAGTAATACTTAGCAAATTCTTGAGGAATATAGAATGTGATTTTTCCTTCCTTCAGAAGGAGAAACGGTCACCCATATCACTTTAGCACTCAGCTTAAGTGCGTAGCATACTTCTTTTCTTTTTTTTAAAGAGTTATTTATTTATTTGAGAGAGGGAGGGGGAGGGGCAGAGGGAGAGGAAGAGAGAATCCTCACGCAAACTCCCTGCTCAGTGCAGAGAGCCGCCATGCAGGGCTCGATCCCAGAGCCCTGAGATCATACCCGAGCAAAAATCAAGAGTTGGTGGCTTAAACGGCTGAGTCACCCAGGCACCCTATGGGTGCTCTACTTTCTAAGGGCCTTCTCTGCCCAGGAGTATGCTCAGCCCCTCACATGGAGTATGTGGAAGTATAAGAGACAGAATACCCAGGAGCAGCTCTCAAACAGTGATGGAGAATTGGGAAATAGAAACACCATCTTCCGGCCTCTTCTATACTCTTTTACATATATATATATTCTCTCTTTCTATATATATATAGTCTCCCAGTGGGATATTCCCAGTGGGACTGAGTCCTACTTGTTGAAAATGATATCTTGCTTACTAATACCCTATATTGATTTTCTTGTCTTGTCTTTCCTCATTACCCTACTGTTACTTTCTAGGATTGCCTCAAATATTTGTCTCAGGGTCTGTTTCTAGGGAACGCAACTTACGATACTTTATTCCATTTCAATGTCATTTTAGAGTTGTAGCTAAGGCAAAGCTCCCATATACAAAATTTATATAATTTCCTTATTTTAAGAGTAGTAAGTACATTTCCTTCTGTCTAAAATGAAGAGATGTAGTTGGCAACTTATAGAATCTCTCTCACATATAAGCAAGCACCTTTCAGCATAGTTTCACTAAAATATAAATACATGCAAACATGCATCTTAACACTTGCTTTTCTGTACTTTCTTCTAGTTGAATTAGAACATGTAATTTCTACTTTAGGTTATCATCTAGAGAAGGGACATCCTAGTAGGGTAACTGACAGCTATGCCCACTCCAATTGTCTCAATACATTTAAAAAATATACGTATAGTTCCAAGGTCCTAGAACTTGTTATTGAGGAAGTGTAAAATGACATGTTTCTTTGTCTTAAATAAATATATATGTACAAAGAACTTACGAATCTGGAATATGTTATAATAATTTATAATGATGATCTCAAAATCATGCTGAAGTACATGGTAAACTAGTGAAAATAATTTGTAATTATATATTTTATCAAAATTATTGAGAAATAAGTATCATATAATCTGCACATATTTACAATTTTTCAATTTGATAAGTTTTGGTGTATATAACAGTGAAACCATATCCACAAGTAAGAAAGTGAACCTATCTATCACTACCAAATTTCTTTCTGTCCATGAGTCATCTCTCTCCCACTCCTCCCCTCTTCGGGAAAACACTCATCTGCTTTTTGACAATCTAGATTTCTGACAGTTTTCCAGAACTTTTTGTAAGTAAAATTGCACTCTTTATGTCAGTCTTCTTTTACTTGACATAAATATATTGGGATTAATCCATGTTGTAGCATGTATTGATAGTTTCTTACTTTTTATTGCTGAGTAGGATTACATTATACGAATATCCCACAGTTTGTTTATCCATTCACTTGTTGGCATGTGGGTTGTTACCAGACTTTTGGCTATTATAAATAAGCTGTTCTGATCAGTCATGTACAGGTCTTTCATATGAACATATGCTCTTATTTATCTTGGGTAAAAGCTAGGAAAGGAATGGCTAGATAGTATGTTAGTTACATGTTTTTCAGATACATTATTTAAGAAACTTGCAACTGTTTTCCAAAGAGATTGTACCATTTTATATTCTCAACATCAATGTGTGAGAATTTCAGTTCTTCTTTTTTTCTTCCTTTCTTTATGTTTTTATTTTTAATTTTTTACCTTAAGTTTTTGTTTTAATTCCAGTTAGTTAATATACAGTATTATATTAGTTTCAGGGTTTCAGGTGTACAATATAGTGATTCGACACTTCCGTACTATACCCGGTGCTCACCATGAATGTATACCTTAATCCGCATCACCTATTTAAACAATTCCGGCATCCCCTCCCCTCTGATAACCATCAGTTTGTTCTCTATAGTTAAAAATCTAATTTCTTACTTTGTGTTTCTCTCTCTCTCATTTTCCCCTTTGCTTGTTTGTTTCTTAAATGCCACATAAGTGGAATTGTATAGTATTTGGCTATCACTGTCTGACTTATTTTGCTTAGCATTATATTCTCTAGCTCCATCCATGTCATTGAAAATGGCAAGATTTCATTTCTTTTATGGCTGAAAAATATTTCATTCTGTGTGCGTATGTATATATATAGACATATATATCACATGTATATATGTAGATATATGTATCACATCATCTTTTCCATGCATCAGTTAATGGACACTTGGACTGCTTCCTTATCTTGGCTATTGTAGAAATGCTGCTATAAACATAAGGATGCATGTATCCCTTTGAATTCATGTTTTGTATTCTTTTGGTAAATACCCAGTACTGCAATTGCTGGATTATAAGGTAGTTCTATTTCTAACTTTTTGAGGGACCTCTATACTGTTTTCTAGAGTGGCTGTACCAGTTTGCATTCTCACCAAGAGTGCACAAGCATTCCTTTTTCTCCACATCGTCATCAACACCTGTTGCTTCTTGTGTTGTTGATTTTAGCCATTTTGACAGATGTAAGGTGATACCTCATTATAGTTTTGATTTGCATTTCCCTTGATGATAAGTGATGGTGAGCATCTTTTCATATGTCTACGGACCATCTGTATGTCTTCTTTGGAGAAATGTCTGTTCATGTCTTCTGTCCATTTTTAAATTGTATTATTTTGGGGGGGGGTGTTGAGTTTCATATATTCTTAAAAATTTTAGGTGCTAGCCCTTTATCAGATATGTCACTTGCAAAAATCATCTCCCAGGGAATTTCAGTTCCATGCCCTTATCAACATATGGTAAGCTCAATCTTATTTATTTGTTTGTTTATATTTAGCAATTCTTATAGGTATGTAGTATTGTCTCACTATAGTTGTAATTTTCATTCAACAAATAACTAGTGATATTGCCCATCTTTCAGTCCATTTGCTGTCTATATATCATTTATCTATCTATCATATATGTAATTTATCTGTAGGTTTTTCTGGAAGTNTCATATATGTAATTTATCTGTAGGTTTTTCTGGAAGTGTCTGTTCAAATTTTTTTACCCATTTAAAAAAATGGATTGTTCCTTTCCGAATTATTGAGTTTTGAGGATTTCTATATATAATCTATAGAAAAGTCATTTATCAATATGGTATTTGCAAATATTTCCTCCCAGTCTATGGCTTCTCTTTTCATTCTCCTAATATTTCCTTTAGAAGAGCAG
>NC_048219.1:44777949-44780327 GCF_002007445.2 Ailuropoda melanoleuca
GGCTTTGGTTGCATGTGCTTCCTCATGACAATGTTTTGTTTAGAAAAGTTGCATGCAAAAGGTTTCAACAGGCTGTAAGTGTGGTAAATTGATCTAACTAGCTCCATGTAAGGATAATTCCTATGAGAAATGTGGGAGAGCTTCAGACAAAGAATGAAGTTATCAGAAAGTGCTTTTGAGTTATAAACAAGAGGAATTATTTTAAGCCTGAGAGCTCAAGAGTTTCTTGGTTATTGCAGAACTATAGCATTTCACATAATATGATTCAAGTCAGTATAAATGAACAACTGCTGGTGGACTTCTAAGAGGAGACCCTGGAAATAGGAGTAGTAGATTTTGTGATTTGGCTTGCTTTATTAACCACATGCCTGTTTGCTACTTTGAATTCTTCCTTTGCTCCTGTCACCAAGGTGACTGAGCCCATCCCAAGGTGATAGGATAGTTAAAAGAGAGAGTCAAAACTTGTTGTTAAATATATGTCACATTCGTTCACACACACACACTCACACACACACTTACATAGTCTTGTTCACATATGTACACAGATATAGATGTTTGTGTTTATTTTTACCTTTCCCATTTTTGAGATCCATATTCTTATTCAGTTTTACTGAGTTAAAAGAATGTATCAACTATACTCTGACAGTCTCTCTGCTATTTGCATAGAGCTATCTTTCTTTCTTTTTGATGGGAGAATGGTATCTTGTCTGGCTATGGAATTCTTGAAAGGCAGATCATTTTCTTTCAGTAGACTGTAGACGTTATTTGATCATCGTCTTGTTTTCTGTACCAGATATGAAAAGTCTGATCATCATTCCCTGATCAGAAGTTTGTTCTTTCTGTAGGGAATTTTCTAAGATTCTCTCCTTATATTTGTTATTCAAGAATTTCAAAAGCATGTGTTTACATCTTTTTACAAATTAATCTTGCTTGAATCTCAATGAGCCCTTTCGGTCTAAAGAATCAGTCTTTTTTTCTTATAAACATAAATAATCTTTAATTACTTGCTTATTTATCACTTATTCTGTACTTTTTGCTCATGCTGAAATGTCCACATTTGGATGTTCTGAAACTATTCTCCAAGTTTTTCATCTTTGCTTTTACTAGTTCTATTTTTGTTCTTTATTTTGCCACATGTTTTGGCATTGCCCTAATTCTAATCCACTAATTCTCAATATTGATCACCCACTTTTTTTTAGTTTACTGACTGAATTTTAAATTATAAAGTTATTTTCAAAATCATTATAAACATTTTATTCTTGACTTCAAAACGTTGAGATCTCTTACTGCTTTTTACCTAAAAGTCTCAGTTTTATTTACTTGTTCTAGGTATGCGTCTTGTCTTTCATTTCTTTGGTCATTTCATGTCCTATGTTATTTCTCTTTACTTGCTCATGAATTTTTGTGGCTTCACAGGCCTTTCTAGAATCAGATGTGAGCCTGACAGGGAAACAAGCCAGGGAAAGCCTTCTCAATATTATTGACAGTACTTTGTTTTCTCCTGAGCATTTCAGTAAATTCATGTCCAGGGACATCATTTATGATTATGCAAGAATCACACTGCACAAGAATGACCTGAGAGAGGATGAGTAGGGGCTGAAAACTCTCTCATGATTCCCAGGCTAAGCCATGTACTCAAAAGAGAGGAATGTTGCTGGCTTTTTTCTATTTGCAAGAAAATTCTTCATGGAATAATAGTGGTCCCTGTTTAAAGTTTTGTCCCTGGTCCCAAAGGTAGATAAGCTCTCCTCTCTGCTTCAGGACCTTTGATCCTACCAG
The DNA here is from genome assembly GCF_002007445.2 of Ailuropoda melanoleuca. Classification (NCBI taxonomy): domain Eukaryota; kingdom Metazoa; phylum Chordata; class Mammalia; order Carnivora; family Ursidae; genus Ailuropoda; species Ailuropoda melanoleuca. The sequence goes on from NC_048219.1 coordinate 44,779,729, forward strand.
AATTAAAAAAGAACAGCCTATCTATTGATGTCTTTATCTCCCTCAGGTAATAGTGGACTTGTTTCATTGCACTCTCAGATTTCTGCTAGTGTGTCTATTCAGGTGATGGTCTAACTCCCAAAAGAAGGAAAAGAGGCAGCTCGGAGGAAGAAAAATTCAGAGACATCTACATATGTTGTCATCTTGGTAGGATCTATACATTTCATTGCTTCTGGATAGCAGTTTATTAGACATAAAATCTTTAATCTGTCATATATTCTGCAAGTGTATTTATCACAATTAGTTATATTTTATTCATATGTGTATATTTTTTCTTTTAGGGAGAGCATTTGGTGTGTATATGAGCACATTTGAATGTGTGTGTTTACTGTCATGTGTAATTTCTAAATTTAAAATGTACCTGGGGTGCCTGGGTAGTGCAATCAGTTAAGCATCCAACTCTTGGTTTTGGCTCAGGTTGTGAACTGATGGGTTGTGATCTCATGGGTTGTGAGATCAAGCCCCATGTGGGGCTCTGAGTTCATTGCAGAGTCTGCTTGGGACTTTCTTTCCCTCTCCCTCTGCTCCTCCCTTGCACTCATGCTCTCTCTCTCTCTCTC
>NC_048219.1:44785277-44798290 GCF_002007445.2 Ailuropoda melanoleuca
CACAAGTGCAGGGAGGGGGAGAGGGAGAGGGAGAAGCAGACTCCCTGCTGAGCGGGGAGCTGGATGGGGCTCAATCCCAGGACCCTGGTATAATGACCTAAGCTGAAGGCAGCCGCTTAACTGACTGAGCCACCCAGGTGCCCTGGGTCTTCTTTTTTTTTATCCATTCTGTCATCCTATGTCTTTCAATTGGAGCATTTAGTCCATTTACATTCAACGTAATTATTGATAGACATATATATATTGCCATTTTATTACTTGTTTTGTGTTGTTTCTGAAGATTTTCTCTGATCCTTCTCTTTCTCTCTTTCTCTTTGCTGATTTTCTTTAGTGATATATTTGGATTTCTTTCTCTTTATTCTTTACGTATTTATTAGTGGTTTTGATTTGTGTTTACCATTAGGTTTTTATATAACATCTCATCCATATGTCAGTCTATATTAAGTTGATAGTCATTTAAATTTGAACCCATTCTTTACTTCTCCCCTCCCCACATTTTTGTGTCATGTTTTACATCCTTTTATTTTCTGAGTTAATGGACAGATTTTGACAGAAATATTTATTTTCAGTGCTTTTGTGTTCCCTACCTTCATGCTGTCATCTTTGGTCTTTCCTTTCCACTCAAAAACTCCCCTTTAATATTCCTCGCAGGCAGGTTTAGTGGTCATGAAGTCCTTTAGTTTTCATTTTCTGGAAACTCTTTATTTCTCCTTCTCTTCTAAATGATAGGATTGCTGGATAAAATATTCTTGGCTGCAGGTTTTTCCCTTTCAGCACTTTGAATATATCATCCCACTCCTTTCTGTCTTGAAACATTGCTGCTGAAAAATCCACTGATAAGCCTAAAGAGGTTTGCTTTGTATATAGTTGTCTTCTTTTGTCTTGCTGCTTTAAATTTTTTTCTCTATCAATATATTTTCCCACTTTAATTATAATATATCTTGGTGTGGATCTCTTTTTGTTGATTTTGTTGGTGGCTCTCTGTGCCTCCTGAATCTGGATATTTGTTTCCTTCCCCACTTTAGGGAAATTTTTAGCTATTATTTCTTCAAATAAATTCTCTGCCTCCTTGTTTTCTCTCTTCTTCTTCTGGGATGCCTATATTACAAATATTATTATGTTTGATGGACTCTCTGAGTTCCCTAAGTCTATTCTTGTTTCTCATAATTGTTGTTGTTGTTGTTGTTGTTGTTGTTTTTTCCTCTCTCTCTTTTGTTCAGATTGATTACATTACTCCATATTCTAGGTCATTAATTCATTCCTCTGCTTCTTCCAGCCTGCTGTTCATTCCATCAAGCATGGTTTATTGAGTCCTTTATCTCTGTTGTTATTCTGTATCTCTGTGTTTATGGTCTCATTGATGTAGTCCACTCTTTTCTCAAGTCCAGTCGTATCCTTATGATCATTGCTTTAAATTCTCCATCAAACATGTTACTTCTATCTGTTTCACTTAGATCTCTGGCCACAGCCTTGTCCTGTTCTTTCATTTGGGATGAATTCCTCTCTCTTCTCGTTTTGCCTAAGTCTCTGTACCGTTTTTGTGTGTGTGTGTGTGTGTGTGTGTGTTAGGAAAGTCAACTACATCTCCTGTTCTTTGGGGCAATGGCTTTGTGAAGAAGAGGGCCTACAGTGACCTGAAGTGTAGTGTACCCTATTCCTTAGGGCCTGGTGCTTCTGAGAGTGTCTCCAATGCATACTTTTCTACTATTGTGTCCTGCCTGCTTTATCCGTTGGGCCAGTTGACTGCAGAGGCTCTCTTTGCCTGTTGTGGGCAATGTTTGGTCCCTGGCCTGAATTTGGTACATTTTAACTAAGTGTGCTCTAGTCTACTTGTGAAATGAGACCTGTTGTCACCACCACTGGAACCAAGACCTCACAAAATTCCCAGGGTCAGAGATGTGGTGTTGGCAAGTGTTTGGGCTGGTCTTCTGAAGGAGGGGGCACATTGGGACTGGGGCAAACTGGACTGAGAAGGATAGTTCTTCCAGAGTGTAAGGTGCAGGGCTTTGTGTAAGTAGGTTAGCAAAGAGTGTTAGCACTGCACTGGTTCCCACCAGTAGCTCTGTGTTTATGCTGAGGGGCAGGTGAGGGAAATGGTGCCTGCCCATTCATTTGTTTCCAGAGGGGTCTCTCTAAGACAGCCCTGAGATGAGCAACTAATCTCCCCACTGTTTGCCCCAGGTACTCTTTAGATCTGATCACTGTTTCCCTGCTGTATGTTCATGGGCTCTTTGTTCTACCTTTTCTCCAAGAGCAGCCCCAATATCCTACAAGGTCTCCTAGAGCCAAGCATACTGACTTTTAAAACTCCAGGCTTGAAGACCCTCTGGTTGCAAAAACTCACAAAATTCAAGCCCTCTTGGTTTCTAAGCCAATTGCTATGGGGATTTATTTTCCCTGTGCACTCCCCTGTGTGCCAGTCTGTCTTTCACCCTTCTCCTTTACCATGGCTCCCTCCCCACTGCCCCAGCCATGATCCATTTCTCTCCCAAGCTGTGTCTCCACACTTTTTACCTTCTTTGATGTGGCCTCTTCTCTACCTTTGTTGTGGAGTTTGTTCTGCCAGTCTTCAGATCAATTTCTGAGGTATTTAGGGTGATTTGATAATTATCTAACTGTATTTATGGGATGAGGCAAAGCTAGGGCCCTCCTACTCTGCTGCCATCTTCCACTTCAATCTACCCTTCAAGTCTAAATAATTTTTAAAATGATTACTAATGGTCAGATTATTTTTCTTNGTCAGATTGTTTTTCTTGTTTTTTTGTTGTTAGTTTCTACATATCATCCAGTATGGTCATATATGTCATATAGAATAGGGCATAAACTGTTAGTGCTGTTGTAAATTACACAGATTTTCAGCACTTGATCAGTTCTAGACAGTGTTCAATGGAAAATGAATTGTCCAAATTTTTTATAATGTTGCTTATTTTATTTAGTCTCTGAGTCTGTCAAATTCATAGGGAGGCATATTAAATTGACTATTATAAACATCTTGCATATTTAGTAACTNCTTGCATATTTGGTAACTTTCACTATCAATATTTCTTTGTCTATGAAATCATATATTTGTAGTGAATTTTAGCATTTTAAAATTAAGAACATTCAATATGAGACTATAATTTTCCCCAAGTCATGTGTATGAGATTTACTTGTGTTCTTCCTAGCTACCATATGAACTTTCCTAAGACTATTTGGTCCTAGTTGTATTCTATTTAGTAAATCTTTAGGGACCATTTTCTAGTTTCAAAAAAGATAAAGTGTTATTTTGTTTAAGCTCTTCTATTTTGCATTTTTTGAAGACTTTTGTAAGGGAAATGTAGAACTGTAGATATTTTGGAACAATCACTTCTGAAATTGTGGTTATGTTCTTACTGACATTCTCCATTGTCCTTGTTATGTGGTATGAAGTCAATATATATTTAGTTTTACTAATTTGACTAACATCGTTATCATGCCATATTGTTTTCTAAAATGTCTTCACATGTTTTAGAAGTTATAAATTATTCTTTTTGAAATAGTTTGGAAAATTACTAAAATCAGACAATAAATCAAATGAAAATAATAACCACTACTGTTTATTATATGCCTACTATGTGCTGGGCACTGAACTTTACATTTGGCTGAATAATTCTCATTTATATCCTACAATGTCTTTTGAAGTTGTTTCTATTCATTTTTTATTTTATCAACACAAAAACTTAAAATCAGAGGCCCTAAATATCTTATCTGATTTCCACAACATTCTATTAGTGAATTCAAATTCATATTTTCCTTGATTCCAGAACTTAGTCATTATGTAATACAGCTGGTTAGAGAGAATTAGTTTTTTAAGTCATGCAGGTACAATCATGTATATTTTGATAATAAATTTAGAAGATAGTTTTTGAACCAGAGAGCAGCATATTATGAGATATCATGATTTAGAGAATCAATAGTGGCTGAAAATATCCTACTTAGCATTTCGCATTCATTTTTCCATTCAACAAATAAACATACTGTGTGTCTCTTGCTCTGAAAGGCAATAGTTGGAATGCTGAAATAATGGAAAAAGGAATTATACTCAGAATTTGCTTATAGCTTGTTAGTGGAACTACTATATAGCCTGATACAACTATACAACTATAATATAGTTTATGGAAGAGAGAGACATGATTTCTTTGATTACCCAGTACTTTTTCTAATAAGGAGTTTAAGTTCTACTCAAATTTTGCTACATAAGTTTCCCAAGATTGACTGATAATCTTTACCAATTTTGCAATTTCCCATCATAATTTGTATTTTTACTCCCATTTTGTGTATGCTTTATCTAACTACTTAATAATGTCTTCTCTCTCCTCATTTCTTACCACATGCCAGCATGAAAATCTTGAAAAAATTTTATATTTTTTTCAAAAATATATTATCTATAATATGTATTTTTTGATAATTAGATTCTGCTTTTTAAATAATGGGTTATTATTGGGTCTTACAGTTTCCTATATTCAGGCAAATATACATTTTTTCAGTTCACTGATCTTTATTTGCAAAAGCTGGAGGTTTCATATTGCTGAGGTATGCTATCTGTGCAAGAAGAAAATGATCTTGTGGTCAAATCATAACAGCCATTAAAGATGAAGATTCTGTTCTATTTCATTTTGTAGCTTGTGATGGCACCTTCTATGTTTATGTCACTATATTCTTTAAATGGCAATATTAACCATGCCAGCCTCATTTACTTCAAAGAAATTTCAGAAAGTCTCTTGTGCTAACTTTAGTAACAAAAGTAACCGATTAGGCCAAGCTACAAGACATATACTAAACACAAATTAATATGCCTCCAAGTTTTCTATCTCCCAAATATGAATGTTAGATGTTAAAAATCTTATATTTTTTTCATAGGACTAATGTTGTCATGTCCAAGTTATTAATACAGATACTTTAAAGGCAAAAACAAAGATATTATATTTAATTTTGCTTGAATTTGACAAAAAGAAACCAAAGAGACAGTGATGGTATTGCTGAAATTCAGAAAAATATTTCTTTAAAAGTCTTATATTTTTTATAGTCAAATTCAGCACCAGGAAAAAAGCACATGATAAAACAACATATGAGAGATGAATGGCAATTACCACTCAAAGGACCAAACATAAATTTTCAGAAAGAATATAATATACAATCAGGAAACTAGAACAAAATTGTGTTTTCATTGTAGAGAAACAATTTAAATCTTGCTACATTTACACATGTTGATGGAAAAACATGTAGCTGAATGACTGTCAGTACAGATGGATCTGTCTATAAATGGATAAATTTTGGAAAGATTTTAATGATCCACTCTACATTCCTTTTAATGAGCTACATCAACATGTTTACCTCAACAATGTAATGAATTCAGAGAATCTTGAACTTGAATCCTTATTTTTTTTATCTCTTGTGCTTATGTGTAAAATTACATAATTTATATATCTTTGGAAAAGCATATATTTTACCACCAATTTTTTGTATGAGTATAGTGAAATAAGAAAACACATGGTAAATACCATGNTCAGGCTCTTCCGCTATGAGCCTGCTTCTTCCTCTCCCACTCCCCCTGCTTGTGTTCCCTCTCTCGCTGGCTGTCTCTATCTCTGTAGAATAAATAAATAAAATCTTTAAAAAAAAAAAAAATTACATAATTTATATATCTTTGGAAAAGCATATATTTTACCACCATTTTTTTCTATGAGTATAGTGAAATAAGTAAACACATGGTAAATACCATGCAAATAAGTTACTGACTATATTCATGGTCCTACTCATGACACTTCAGGTTATTAAATACAAGACCACTGCAGTTGAAAGGATCCCATAAGCTATTTGCTTTGGGCTTTCTAGATGCGTATTAGATATTTATACCACTTTGAAATTTAAAATCCACTATTGAATATAAATAATCATCAAAAATTCTAATTGTGTTATGGATTAACTATATAAACTGCTTAAAAATTTGGGACATATAAAGTTAGAATTCTCAAGTCAAGTCATAAAAAATTCCGGATGTTTCACATTTTAACAGTCTAGATTTCTGATCCACAATGATGCCTGAACTACTGAATAGTTATATTTACTAATTTATTGCTTCAGTCAATGTAGTCAGGCACAACTCTAATAGCATGAACACGGTTCATTAGTGAAAACAGCAAAGTCAGAGGGGAAGAAGTTTTAGAGTTACAAAACTCATATGTTATTTTCTGTGTCTTGGGTACATGACCAATGTTGGGTGTTTCAATGTCCAATATGGTTATATAGTTTTATTAGGCATTTTGTATCTGCAGCAATATGTGAATGGGTGAAGGTTTTAACAATGTCAAGTTATTTACCATAGATAGCAACTACTGCTATAAGTAATGGTTGAAAATTCAAAAATGAATTGTGAGCAATGAGTTTAAAAAGATTTCTTGTCAGAGACTGAATAAAAACTAAACTTATTTCCAGAATCTGTGAGCCTGGAATCAACCCCAATTGACCTGCATCTGTATCATAGATACTATCAAATGTGTCCTCAGGGTGTATGAAACAAATTATTTTATTCTCATCCAAGGTAGAGGAAATGAGTAGGCTATTGTCAACTTTCTCTTAACATTAGAATCTTTTATAGTGCGTAAAGCCTGAAAAATATGTCTCAAATTAAAGTTCTGTCATAGAGATAAGTAAGCAAAAAGACTAGTCAAAGCATTCAAAGTTCTTAGTTGAGGTCTCTGGAAAGGGGATGATGACCATGGTAGTAACATATTCTTTCCACCTTAATCCAACTATCTCTGATAGTAGAAAATGTAATAGGTATTAATCCAAAGACTTTTAGATCAGACCCCAAAACTCAAGTTATAATAAGCATCAGATCAGCCTTAAATATGCAGTGCTGACTTATTTACACTTTCCTCTGGTGCAGAGGCAGACTTTTTTTTTTTTTTTCTATTTTCATCCATCATGTGCGATTTCATTGCCCAAACCATCAGTTTTATCGGAGGCTTCATATAGCATATTTTCTGCAAGTCAACGAACCTGAACTGAGCAGATCTATCAGTTAAAATATTATGCAATGGCTCAAATTGATGATCTAGTTTAATTTGCCAAGCATCCTCATTGATCTCATCTGACTGTGAATCAATTTGTTGCCAAATGCGTGTCTGTGTTTCAGTTACACTAGAAGTTAAAAAAAATGACTTTTTCCAAAGAGATATGGTGTTCAACAAACCATCCTTGTTGACTTGAAGGGACTCTTCCTGAGAAATTGGTAAGTTAATATAGATTTTGGAAAATTTTATATTTGAAATATAGGCAGTTTCCAGTTGTTTTATGTTGAGAATTTGGAGACATAGTACTGCAATGAAGAGTGTTTTTAACATGTTTAATTATAATAGGTTGTAGAAGTAACACAGACAGGCCGTGACATCCAACTATTTTATATAGCTGTCAGTATAAAAAGGATATATTCAAGTATCAGGATTGCTTCTTTGGGAAAATAAATATTAACATCATAATTATTAACAATTCTTTAGCCTCATAAATTGAGGCTTTTATTAAATTTTGGAACTGATTTTATAATGATAAAGCTAAGTTCTCTACAGACTCCCAGTTCAGCAAGGATTCAGCTTTTATACCTATATTACATTTATATTTACCTTTAAACTTTCTTATTAATTATATACAGGAGTGATCTGGTTTTTTTTTTTTGTTGCTAACTATAAACATATTTGGTTTCTTCCCTGAAATTCGAAATAAAAAAACAAATATTAAGTTAACCTATCATTTTCTGCTTTGTATTGCTTTTTTAGAATTCCACATGTGTGTATCTTGTCCCTTTACACCATCTGTTTATGATGAATAGGATTCATGCCATTGGAGAATATAGTGGTTTCCTCTTAATGCTGTAAAAAACTACCATAAACTGGGTGGTTTAAAAATATGAATTCATTCACTTAGAGGTCTGGAGGCCAAAAGTCTCACTAGGCTGCAATCAAGTTGTCAGTGAAGCTGTGCTCATTTTGGAGATTCTAAGGGATTGTCCATTTCTTTGTCTTTCTAGCTTCTAGAAGCTGGTCCACATTCCTTTGTTCATGGCCTTCTTTCAACAACTGCATCACTCCTCCCTCTGCCTCCACTGTCATATCACCTTGTCTAAATCTAATTTTTCTGCTTCCCTCTTATAAAGACTCTTGTGGTTATATTGGGCTCACCAGATTTTCCAGGGTAACCTCCCCATCTCAAAATCCTTAAATGAATCACATCTGGAAAGTCCCTGTTGTCATGTAATGTAACATATTCACAGGTGTCAGTATTTAGGATGTGTTTGTGTTTGAGGGGCCATTATTTTGTTTAACATAAGAAGGTAGGCACATAGAAAAGGTTCCACATTTTTTAAAAGAATCAAATCAAAGGACTTCAAAATCAGGCATATAATTATAATTCCTATATTATAAAATGGGTTTACAAAGTGATTTTTGAATTTCTGGTGTTTCCTGGCTTACTTTCTTGTTTCTTTATGTTTTTATTTTTATGTATTTGCTGGGTTTTACATTTTGTTGATCTTCTCTAGAGTCTGACATTTATCTGTTTGTGGGAGGAAATAACTTCTATTTTGACAGAGTCACAACTTTTTACAAAAGTTTACAAAAAATTATCCATAAACATTTTAGAGTTAACATTACTTTATTTACACAATTAGCTTTTGTAAACTGGGGTAAGAAATGGGAATTTATTTATATATATGTATATATAAATAAATAAATTTCAGGTGTGAAACATAGTGGTTCAATATTTATATACATTACAAAATGCTCACCAAGATAAGTGTGGTTATCGTCTGTCACCTTACAATGTTTTACCACAATAATATTCTTTATGCTGTACTTTACATCCCCATGAGTTACTTATTTTTTAACTGGAATTTTGTACACCTTAATTCCCTTTACCTGTTATACCTATCCCCTAATCCTTTTGGCAAACACCAGTTTGTTCTCTGTATTTATGTGTCTCTTTATGTTTTGTTTTGTTTGTTCACTTGTTTTTCAGAATCTACAAGTAAGTGAAATCATACAGTATTTTCCTTTCTTTGTCTGACTTATTTTACTTAGCATAATACTCTCTAGGTCTATCCATGTTGTTACCACATCCTCACTAACACAGTATTTCTTGTCATTGTGATAATAGCTATCTGATAGGTGTGAGATCTCTCATTGTTTTGATTTGCATTTCCCTGATGATTAAGGATTTTCATCATCTTTTCATATACCTCTTGGCCATCTTCATGTCTTTCGAAATGCACCTATTCAGGTCCTTTGCACATTCTTAATTGGGTTGCTTGATTCCTTGGTGTTGAGTTGTATGAATTCTTTATATATTTTGGATATAAACTCCTTATCAGAATGTGATTTGCAAATACCTTCTCCCATTGAATAGGTCACTTTTTCATTTTGTTGCTGGTTTTCTTTGTTGTGCTGAAGTTTTTTTAGTTTGATGCAGTCCGAATTGTTTATATTTGCTTCTGTTGCCTTTGCCAGTTAAAAATGCAGTCGTCCATCCATTTTGAATTGATTTTTGTATATAATATAAGAAAATGGTCTAGTTTCATTCCTCCGCATATAGCTATTCAGTTTTCTCAGCACAATTTATTGCCAAGCCTAATTCTATCGTATATTCTTGCCTCCTTTGTCATAGATTAATTGACCAGATAAGTGCTTTCTATTCTGTACCACTGATCTATGTGTCTATTTTGATTATTGTAGCTTTGTAGTATAGTTTGAAATGCAGGAGTGTGACACCTCCAGCTTTGTTCTTCTTTCTCAAGACTGTTTTGGCTCTTCATGGTCTTCTGTGGTTCCAAACACATTTTAGGGTTCTTTGTTCTATTTCTATGAAAAATGCTATTGATATTTTGGTAGGGATTGCATTGAATCTATAGGTTACTTTGGGTAATATGGACATTTTAGCAATGTTGAGTCTTCCAATCCATTTATTTTTGTGGTCTTCAATTTCTTTCTTCAATGTCTTATGGTTTTATTAAAACTAAATGGCATTGTTTTCTTGATTTCTCAGTTATTAGTGTACAGAAATGCAACAGATTTCTGTATATTAATTTCATATCCTGAAACTTTACTGAATTTATTTATTGGTTCTAATAGGTTTTTTTTGATGGATTCTTTAAGGTTTCCTATATATAGTACCTTGTCTTCTGCAGATAATGGCAATTTTACTTTTTTTATTACTAATTGAATAACTTTATATTTTTTTGTCAGTCTGATTTCTGTTGCTAGGATTTCCAGTACTCTCTTGAATAAAAGGGGAGAGAATGGGCCTTCTTTTCTTCTGGATGATGTTTCATCTTTTTACTATTGACTATGATGCTTGCTCTGGGCTTGTCATACATGGTCTTTATTACGTTGAGGTATGTTTGGTCTATACCCACTTTGTTTAGTTTTTATCATGAATGGATGATGAATTTTGTCACTGCTGTTCTTTCATCTACTGAGATAATTACCTGATTTTAATCTATTGATTTGTTAATGTGGTGCCTCACATCAATTGATTTATGGATATTGAACCATCCGTCCTTGCATTCCTGGGATGTGATTGGGGCAAATGATTCTTTTAATGTATTTTTAAATTTGGTTTGCTAATATTTTGTTAGAGACTTTTTCATCTATGGCCTCTAATTTTAATTTGTTGTAGTGTCTCTGTCTGGTTTTGGTATCAGTATAACACTAGCCTCATATAATGAATTTGGAAGCATTCCTTCTCTTCAATTTTTTGGAATAGTTTGAGAAGAATAGATATTTACGCTTTCTAAGTGTTAATTCATCTGTGAAGTTTTCTGGTCCTGAACTTTTGTTTGTTGGAAATTTTTGATTACTGATTCATTTCATACTAGTGACTTGTCTGTTCGGATTCTATTTCTTCCTCACTCTTCTTAGAAAACTGTATATTCCTAGGAATTTATGTATTTCTTTTAGGTTGCCCAAATTGTTAGTGCATAATTTTCTGTAGTAGTCTTTTAAGATTCTTTTTATTTCTGTGGTGTCACTTTAACTTCTCCTCTTCCATTTCTGATTTTATTTATTTGAGTTCTCTCTCTTTTTCTTGACAAGTCTAGCTAAAGATTTATCAACTTTATGTTTTCAAAGAACTAGCTCTTAGGGGCTCAGTTGATGAAGTGTCCAACTCTTGACCCTGGCTCAGGTCATGATCCCAGGGTCCTGTATCAGGCTCTGTGGTCAGCAGGGAGCCTGCTCGAGGATTCTCTCTCTCCCTCTGCCCCTCTCCCACTCACACGTACTCTCTCTCTCTCTAAAATAAATAAATTAATAAATAAGTCTTAAAAAAAAACCCAAAACAAAGAACTCACTCTTAGATTCATTGATTTTTTTCTATTGTTTTTTAAAGTCTCTGTTTCATGCATTTCCTTTCTGATCTTTATTATTTCCATCCTTTTACTAAAGTTGAGATTTGTTTTTCTTTTTCTAGGTCCTTTATGTGTAAGGCTAAAATGTTTATTTGAGATTTTTTGTTTCTTGAGGTAGGCTTGTATCCCTATAAATGTCCCTCTTATAATAGCATATAATAATATATTGCTTTTGCTGCACCCCCCAAATTTTGGAGTGTTGTATTTCCATTTTCATTTGTCTAAAGGTATTTTTTTATATCCTCTTTGATTTTGTTGTTGACTCATTGGTTGGTTAGTAGCATGATGTTTAGCTTTCACATAATTTTTTTCCTAGTACTTTTCTTGTAATTGATTTCTAGTTTCATACAATTCTGGTTGGAAAAAATGCTTGATATGATTTCAATCTTCCTAAATTTATTGTTGTTGTTGTTGTTGTTTTCTGTAGTTTAACATGCAGTCTATCTTGGAGAATGTTATGTATACACTTGAAAGGAATGTGTATTCTGCTGTTTTAAGATGGAACATTCTGTATTTATCTGTTAAGTCCATTTGGTTTAATGTGTTGTTCAAAACCACTGTCTTCTGGGGCGCCTGGGTGGCACAGCGGTTAAGCGTCTGCCTTCGGCTCAGGGCGTGATCCCGGCGTTGTGGGATCGAGCCCCACATCAGGCTCCTCCGCTGTGAGCCTGCTTCTTCTTCTCCCACTCCCCCTGCTTGTGTTCCTTCTCTCGCTGGCTGTCTCTATCTCTGTCAAATAAATAAATAAAATCTTTAAAAAAAAAAAAACCCCACTGTCTTCTTATTGATTTTCTCTCTGGATGATCTATCCATTGATGTAGGTGGGGTGATAGTCACCTACTATTGCATTGTTGTTAGTTTTTCCCTTTATGACTGTTAGTCTTTCCTCTATATATTTAGGTGCTCCTATATTGAGTACATAGATATTTAAATTGTTATATGCTCCTGTTGGATTGATCCTTTTATCATTATATAATGCACTTCTTTGTTTCTTGTTACAGTTTTTGTTTTAAAGTCTATTTTGTCCTGTATTGCCACCCCAATTTTTTTAAAAATTTCTATTTGCATGGAATATTTTTCCATCCTTTCATTTTCAGTCTGTATATGTCTTTAGGTCTGAAGCATAGAGATGGGTCTTGTTTCTTATCCCATTTAGTCACCCCTGTGTATTTTGATTAGAACATTTAGTTCATTTACATTTAAAGTAATTATTGCTAGATATGTACTTATTGCCATTTTGTTTCTTGTTTTATGGTTGTTTTTGTTCCTTTCTTTTTCTCTTGCTCTCTTTCCTTGTGATTTGATGATTTTCTTCAGTGTTATGCTTGCATTCCTTTTTCTTTATTTTTCGTGTATGTGTTATAGGTTTTTGGTTTGTGGTTACCATGAGGTTCACATATAACAACCTTATGTATATTGCAGTCTGTTTTTAGTTGAGGGTTGCTTAAGTTCAAACACATTCTAAAAGCACCACATTTTTATCCCCCTCCCTATGTCTTATGTATTTGGTGTCATAGTATACATCTTTTTGTTTTGTGTATCCCTTAACTAATTATTGTAGGTATAGTTTGTCTTACTACTTTTGTCTTTGAATCTT
>NC_048219.1:44799784-44803603 GCF_002007445.2 Ailuropoda melanoleuca
AAAAAAAAAAAAAAAAAAATAAAAAAAAAAAAAAAAAAAAGATTTATTTATTTATCCAAGAAAGAGAGAGAAAGAGACAGAGAGAGAGAGAGAGAGAGAGAGAGTGAGCATTTGTTTGCAGGGGGAAGGGCAGAGGGAGAAGGAGAAGGAAAGAAGTAGACTCCCTGCTGAGCAAGGAGCCCAACATGGGCCAATCCCATGACTCATGAGATCATGACCTGAGCGAAAATCAAGAGTCAGATCCTCAACATTTGAGCCACCCAGGCACCCCAATGCCTGTCAATTTGCAAAGCCAGATCTTATGGAGTTTTGTCTACCGTGTGCAGGTCCCCAGGACCAGAGGTGCGCAATGTGCGGCTGATCCCCTTGTTCCTCAGGGAGGATCTCTGCACCTGTGATGTCCCTCTTCTCTGGCTTGCTACACCAGGGGTTTGGCTCCCAATCAGACCACATCTCTACCCTTTATACCCTCCTTAATGTGGCTTTTTCTTTATGTCTTTAGTTGTTGAAGAGCTGTTCTGCTATCCTTCAGGTCATTCTTGGTGTTCCTCTGTGTGTAGTTGTAGCCTCCATGTATTTATATGGGAGGAGAGCTCAGGAGTTTTCTACTTTTGCCACCTTCGAGAGCACTCTATAGATGATAAGGCAAGCCCACACACCAAAGTGACTACCATGGTCACTGGTGTGGATCTCCTGAATATCTTTTTTCTTAAGAACTTATTCTGAAGTGTATCACTTAATGTCATGATCTTCACTTTCTTTTACTTTTGAAAGATATGGCTACTTATTAAATAGTTATTTTCCCTACACTGAAAGCCATAGAATTTTGTGAAATGTTTTATTATGCATAGTGCCATTTTTTGTGGGGGTTCCCGAAAAGGTTGGCAATAATGAACCAAAGAAAGATATTTAACCAATGTTTGCTTCATTGTTCATATAATTGAGAAAAGTGAATAAGTCTTCCCTGATTTTCTCACGAGATGAGATTTTTGCTTTTCATGGGCTTATATCAGGCTTAGTCCATAGTATAAGCAATAAGAATTATGAATGATCATAAGAGAAACAAGCTACTTTCTCCTTGGGGAATTTTTCTATTTTTAAGTCTATTTATACAGATTTTCTACATTTTTACTTTGCATACTAAGATGAAAGGGAGTAAGCAAATTGACATTTATTTTATGCCTATTGTGATAACAGATAACATTTGATGAGCTCTTCCTATGTTCCAGATATTATTGCTTCATAGTATATACACATTTCATCCTCAGAGCTACCCCATGAGATAGATGCCTTTGGTACTCACACTTTACAGTTGTAGAATCTAGGAGACACAAAGGTCAAACAATTTTCCCAAAGTCATTAATGGCCAGTAAATGTGAAGTTCTCATTTGAATCCAGGCCATCTGTCTTTCAAGTCCATATTCTTACCTGCTATATGAATCTGCCTTTAGAGGTCATATATGGGACCAAGTGCTTTCATCTCCATTCTGTCATTTGGGCATTAAAGTAATAAACATTACAAGATGCTCTCAATTTCCAAAGTCTGAAATTTCTATATTGTAAAATAAAAGAGAAAAAAAAAAAGCAGCCTGTGGTGTATTTCAGAGATGTACTAAGGAGCCTAACACCACAGGCTTTTGGTCATTTATTCAAGTTTGCAATCATTCCAGACTACTCATGGAGAAAGTTTAGAGCTAAGTACTCTGAGTGATATAAAGGTGAGTTAGAGGCTGCCAGTGCCTCAAAGGAGCCCTATTAATAGGTCTTGTATTAAATGTTGAGAATCTCTATGCCATTGTACAAAATAATTTTAACAGCTAACTGGAACTAGCTTCAATTTTCCCAGAACCCCAATGAAGAGATAATGATTCTGATGTGTAATTATAGCCTGGCTATTGCTTGCTAACAGAGTTTGTGGATGCTGACTTCCTGCTTATTGTCCTTTCCGAGTATCATTCGCTTCTCTGTTTCTTATTGACATTCTCTGAACAGCTCAGTTGAAATCATTTCAACAAAAATGTGTTGAGTGTAAAGTGACTTAATATTTAATTTCTGGAGTCAGTTCTTGGCTTCATCATTTCTAGCTGTGTGTCTCTGAGGCAATGAGTAATGTTTTTGGACCTAGTTTCCTCATTTCTAAATAATAACAATAATAATAATAACAACAATAAAAATATTTGGTCTTTCCTATGCACCAGGAATATGAGGAAAAAATGAGAAAATCAATAATCTAAATGACAACATCAACATTTGTGTCAATATCCATAAGACTATACAGAAATGAAAATTATATAGATTCATGCATCAAAACTGGGATTTTGTATTGGAGTGTCATGTCTGGCACAATACAGGATGTGGTAAGACTGAAATCAGACAGGAGTACAGAGAAGAACTGAGATAATGCTGGAATCCAAGAGACATAGATGTATGGAAAAACCATGGACAAGTGTGGTTTGATTAAGGAACTTGTCAGAAACAGAGCCAGGAACAGAAGTTGAGTTACCTAGGAAAGCAGGTGAGATGACTGAAAACTGCACCTGGGGAAGCAATCATTAGAGCCATTTAATTATGAAGATTGACATCTCTTGCCTCCGGCTACTTTTAATGAGCCTGGAATCTGGGGTGTCTGTGACTCCTTTGGCAGCAGTACCATGCAGGTTTTGCCCAGCACCTAACAAAAGAAGCAACATTTCTAAAACCGTGGGTCCATTGTAGTGTCAGAAAGTCACACAATCACAGAAAATTCTCTCATTTTCTTTTCACACTAGAGCACAAATTTCTATCTTGTTGAGCTACATTTTATTTTAAAAGTTTCAAAAGTTCCAAAAATTCTAATGTGCAATATGGATAGAGAGGAAAAATTACCTCTTTGCTGTCCTTTCTTTGAGATATATATGCTTACCAAATCGAGTTTAATCACACATTGATCATCATAGAGAAGAAAGGTAAATTTCTATTTTTTCTTGATAAATTTAAGAAATAAATTGCTGAAACATAAATTTAGGTCATGATATTCCATATATCCTGCAGTAGCTTTGGTTGCATTTTATGGAAACAGAATCAGAACCTTAGTTATCCCAAGGAAGATAAAAGGTTCTATTTTTCCTCAGATGAAGAGGATATCAATTTTAGACTGAGGAATCAGGGTTATCTCTTTTTTTTAGAAAGAAGATGAAGGATTGTGAGAGCATAGTGTGTGTGTGTGCGTGTGTGTGTGTGTGTGTGTGTGTGTGTGTGTGTTCTCTAGGGCAGTTGGGAGTATAAGGGAGAGTTGTAGAGTCCTTCTCAATTGTAATCAGTAGTAAACTCCAATGAACCAACTTTTATGTACTACTCTCACTATTCCTGAAAACTCTTCTAGATTACCTGATTCAGTGAGCTTCCTTCAAGGCCATAGCTTCATCAAAAATTCAAGGGAAATTTTAATGCAGTGGCTGGATTGCTGTACATATTAGAAGTGATTAGCTGCATTCATGAATCTATAATCACACCTGCAAATGAGGAAGGAATCTATAGAAATAGGAAGCATTTCTAAAGCCATGAATATGCATTCAGTGTGGGTTGCCAGAAATATCATAATAAAAATAGTTTGTAAGTATCCAGGATCCAGCAGTACTGCTTTTATTTTGCAGATGTCAAAACTCAGCCATTTTGACTAAAACAGATAATACACATGAAGTTCAGTATTTAGAAGTCACTGTGCATGGTGCTCATTTGAGAAAAGCCAGTTTTGTGTGTGTTGGGAAAACATAGTTATTTCTAAGAAGTAGTATCAGAGGTACCAGGAAAAAGTCAGGTCACACCTCCCCCCTCCCAAAA
>NC_048219.1:44803703-44805225 GCF_002007445.2 Ailuropoda melanoleuca
TTTGATTATGTTTATTCCTCGACATCTTATGGTTTTTGGTGCAATCATAAGGTGGGATCAATTCCTTGATTCCTCTTTTTTGCTGCTTCATTATTGGTGTATTGAAATGCAACAGATTTCTGAATGATTTTGTATCCTGTGACTACTGAATTTGTGTATCAGTTCTAGCAATTTTTTGGTAAATTCTTTCAGGTTTTCTACATAGAGTATCATGTCATCTGCAAATAATGACAGTTCCGGGAGAAAAATATCATCGGTGCTACAGAGGGGATGGTGCCCTGGTCACAGAAGCAGCAACAGTGTGAGAGAGAGAAGTGCACAGGGGATCACATAAGGAAACACTTCCCCAAAGACATTAACTGGGAAAACAAGAAGGGGCTAATTTTTGTGAGCTATTATAAATGGAGCTCAAAGACTGGAGTTTTAGAGGTCTGTGTGGATCCCCGAGAGTGCTCAAGTGCTCCTGTGGATAAGGAATGTAGATAGCCTGGGAGCAGATTGTGCAATCTGAGGTTCCCCTGGGACACACAGGGAGAGATGGTTCCCCCTTCTTGTAGAGCATTTAAGAGAGGTGGCATTGCCTTTCCAGGGACAATAATTGACAGGCATCATTACCCTCAGCCTAAGTGTAGAGACACCTGCTGAGTGTGGCTAACCTGGGCACCAGCTCTTTGCTGCACTTACTCCAAAATCCACCCTCCTGCACTTTGGTACGACTGCACTTCTGGGACAAACTTCCATCAATTACATACACCAATACCCTCCCCCTGAGGAAATAGTGCAGGTCCATGCCATGCCAGGTCCCTAAAGTTTGGATTTTTAAAACTCGGCCCCCTTGCCTGGGGTAGAACACAGGTGCCAGGTGTACAGATGGCCTGGATACAGTCAGGGTAAAGACAAGGATGCCTGGGACACATGATGGCAGATTGTTCACTCTTTTGGGAGGGGTTCCCTGGACAGTGGCAGGCTCCAACTCCTCTCTCTGGACAAGGGAGGGGGGTAGTTGTGTCATTTCTGTCCTGCACCCCTCAGAATAAACTAACTTCAATAAGCACAGTGCCAAGAGTGGTGGCCTAAACCGCTTATACCAAGCCCTGACCACCCCCCTCCTGTGCTCTGCAGGTGCTGTTTTTCTCAAAAACTGCAAGTGTACCTGGGAGAACCAGAGCAGGGCCCCTACCCCAGAAGACCACCACAACCCCCACATGCACCATATCTACTAACCATAGAGTTCTGCAAAACTTCAGCTCTGTTGGCAATAGCATCAGGTCTCCTTTAATGAGCAGATTGGAGCACACGTAGGTAAAACTCACCACACTCTGGCCAAGGTCCAAACACTCCCCACTGCAGGCAAAGAGAAACTGCAGAAGACTGACCTGAGGGAAAGAGCAACCAAAACACAGCAGTGGAGTGCACACAGCATACACCAGAGACACTTCTTGAAGCACCAGGCCCTGGACAGTATATGACCTCTTCTTTATACAACTCTTAACCTAACAGGCTTTCCTAACACACAGAAGAA
>NC_048219.1:44810631-44831404 GCF_002007445.2 Ailuropoda melanoleuca
TATGTTTTTTTCTCTGACCTATTTCACTTAACATAATACACTGGCTCCATTCACATCATTGCCAAAGGCAATATTTCATTCTTTTTTATGGCCGAGTAATATTCTATTATATATAATTCTATTTATAATGTATTTATTATAACATGTAATATATATATAATTATATTTTATATATACTATATATTTCTATTTTTAACCTTTTGAGGAACTACCACACTGTTTTCTAGAGTGCCTGCATTAGTTTGCATTCCCACCAATAGTATAAGTGGGTTCCCTTTTCTCCGCATCCTCCCCAACACCTGTTGTTTTCTGTGTTGTTCACTGTAGCCATTCTGACAGGTGTGAGGTGATATCTCATTATAGTTTTGATTTGTATTTCCCTAATGATCAGTGATGTTAAGCATCTTTTCATGTGTCTCTTAGCCATCTGTATGTCTTTGGAAAAATGTCTATTCATGCCTTCTGCCCATTTCTTAACTGGATTATTTGTGTTTTGGGTGTTGAGTCTGGTATCCTTTTCATAGACTTTGGATACTAACCCTTTATCAGATGTGTCATTTGCAAATATCTTCTCCCATTCTGTGGGTTGCCTTTTATTTTTGTTGATTGTTTCCTTCACTGTGCAGAAGCTTTTTATCTTGATGAAGTCCCAATAGTTCATTTTTGCTTTTGTTTCCCTTGCCTCAGGAGACATATTTAGTAAGAAGTTGCTAGAGCTGATATCAAAGAGGTTGCTGCCTATCTCCTCCAGGATTTTGATGGTTTCCTGTCTCACATTTAGGTCTTTCATCCATTTTGAGTTTATTTTTGTGTATGGTGTAAGAAAGTGGTCCAGTTTCATTCTTTTGCATGTTGCTGTCCAGTTTTCCCATCACTATTTGTTGAAGACACTGTATTTTTTCCATTGGATGTTCTTTCCTGCTTTGTTAAAGATTTGTTGACCATATAGTTGTGGGCCCATTTCAGGGTTCTCTATTCTATTCCATTGATCTACGGGTCTGTTTTTGTGTCAGTACCATCCTGTTTTGATCACTACAGCTTTGTAATATGACTTGAAGTCTGGAATTGTGATGTCTCCAGCTTTGCTTTTCTATTTCAAAATTGCTTTGGCTATTTGGGGTCTTTTGTTGTTCCATACAAATTTTAGAATTGTTCATTCTAGCTCTGTGAAAAATGCTGGTGGTATTTTGATAGGGATTACATTAAATGCGTTGACTGCTTTGGGTAGTATTGACATTTTAAAAATACTTGTTCTTCTAATCCATGAGCTTTTACCTCTTTGATTATGTTTATTCCTCGACATCTTATGGTTTTTGGTGCAATCATAAGGTGGGATCAATTCCTTGATTTCTTTTTTGCTGCTTCATTATTGGTGTATTGAAATGCAGCAGATTTCTGAACGATTTTGTATCCTGTGACTACTGAATTTGTGTATCAGTTCTAGCATTTTTTTGGTAAAGTCTTTCAGGTTTTCTACATAGGGTCTCATGTCATCTGCAAATAGTGACAGTTCCGGGAGAAAAATATCATTGGTGCTACAGAGGGGATGGTGCCCTGGTCACAGAAGCAGCAACAGTGTGAGAGAGAGAAGTGCACAGGGGATCACATAAGGAAACACTTCCCCAAAGACATTAACTGGGAAAACAAGAAGGGGCTAATTTTTGTGAGCTATTATAAATGGAGCTCAAAGACTGGAGTTTTAGAGGTCTGTGTGGATCCCCGAGAGTGCTCAAGTGCTCCTGTGGATAAGGAATGTAGATAGCCGGGGAGCAGATTGTGCAATCTGAGGTTCCCCTGGGACACACAGGGAGAGATGGTTCCCCCTTCTTGTAGAGCATTTAAGAGAGGTGGCATTGCCTTTCCAGGGACAATAATTGACAGGCATCATTACCCTCAGCCTAAGTGTAGAGACACCTGCTGAGTGTGGCTAACCTGGACACCAGCTCTTTGCTGCACTTTACTCCAAAATCCACCCTCCTGCACTTTGGTATGACTGCATTTCTGGGACAAACTTCCATCAATTACATACACCAATACCCTCCCCCTGAGGAAATAGTGCAGGTCCATGCCATACCAGGTCCCTAAAGTTTGGAGTTTTAAAACTCGGCCCCCTTGCCTGGGGTAGAACACAGGTGCCAGGTGTACAGATGGCCTGGACACAGTCAGGGTAAAGACAAGGATGCCTGGGACACATGATGGCAGATTGTTCACTCTTTTGGGAGGGGTTCCCTGGACAGTGGCAGGCTCCAACTCCTCTCTCTGGACAAGGGAGGGGGGTAGTTGTGTCATTTCTGTCCTGCACCCCTCAGAATAAACTAACTTCAATAAGCACAGTGCCAAGAGTGGTGGCCTAAACCGCTTATACCAAGCCCTGACCACCCCCGTCCTGTGCTCTGCAGGTGCTGTTTTTCTCAAAAACTGCAAGTGTACCTGGGAGAACCAGAGCAGGGCCCCTACCCCAGAAGACCACCACAACCCCCACATGCACCATATCTACTAACCATAGAGTTCTGCAAAACTTCAGCTCTGGTGGCAATAGCATCAGGTCTCCTTTAATGAGCAGATTGGAGCACACGTAGGTAAAACTCACCACACTCTGGCCAAGGTCCAAACACTCCCCACTGCAGGCAAAGAGAAACTGCAGAAGACTGACCTGAGGGAAAGAGCAACCAAAACACAGCAGTGGAGTGCACACAGCATACACCAGAGACACTTCTTGAAGCACCAGGCCCTGGACAGTATATGACCTCTTCTTTATACAACTCTTAACCTAACAGGCTTTCCTAACACACAGAAAGAAGACAGAGGCCTAGAAAAAATGCCAAGATGGAGGAATTCATACCAAAAGAGAGAATAAGAAAAGGTTATGTCTGGAGATCTAATCAAAACAGATATAAATAATATGCCTGATCTAGAATTTAAAGCCACAGTCATAAGGAAACTAGCTGTATCTGAGAAAAGCATAGAAGACACCAGGGAGTCCCTTACTGCAGAGATGAAAGACCTAAAAACTAGTCAGCCAAAATTTAAAAAAATGCTATAACCAAGATGCAAAACTGACTGGATATAATGACTGCAAGGATGGAAGAAGCAGAGGAATGTATAAGTAATATAGAAGATACAGTTATGGAAAATAATGAAGCTGAAAAGAAGAGGAAAAGAAAAATATTGGATCACAAATGTAGACTTAGGGAACTGAGCAACTCCATAAATTGTAATAACATTTGTATCATAGGAGTCCCAGAAGAAGAAGACAGGGAAAAAGGAGCATGTTTATTTGAGCAAATTATAGCTTTAAACTTTCCTCATCTGGGGAAGGAAATAGACATTCAAATCCAGGAGGCACAGAGAACTCCCACCAAAATCAACAAAAGCAGAACAACACTAAGACACATCATACTTACATTTGCAAAATATAGAGATAAAGAAAAAAATCCTAACAGCATCAAGACAGAAGACATCCCTAACTTACAAGAAAGACAAAAAAGGTTAGCAGCAGGTCTCTCCACAGAAACATGGCAGGCCAAGGAAGTGGCATATTCAATGTGCTGAATAGGAAAAATCTGCAGCCAAGAATATTCTATGCAGCAAGGCTGTCATTCAGAAGAGAAGGCAAAATAAAAACCCTCCCAGACAAACAAAAACTAAAGGAATTCATGACCACTAAACCAGCCCTGCAGGAAATATTAAAGGGGACTCTTTGAGTGGGAATGAAAGACCAAAAATGACAAAAACTAGAAAGGGATAGAGAAAATCCCCAGAAGCAACTGCAAAACAAGTAAGAAAATGGCACTAAATTCATATATATCAATAATTACTTTGAATGTAAATGAACTAAATCCTCCAGTCAAACAACATAGAGTATCAGAATGGATAAAAAGCAAGACCCATCTATGTGCTGCCTATAAAAAGCTCATTTTAGACCTAAAGACACCTGCAGATTGAAAATGAGGGGATGGAGAACAATTTGTCATGCTAATGGACACCAGAAAAAAGCCTGAGTAGTAAAACTTATATCAGACAAAAAAGATTTTATTTTATTTTTTTCTTTTGATAGAGAGAGAGAGAGAGTGAGTGAGCACAGGTGTGGAGGGGCAGAGGGAGAGAGAGAATCTTAAGCAGGCTCCATACCCAGTGAAGCGCCTGACATGGGACTCAATCTCACAACACTGAGATAATGACCTGAGCTGAAATCAAGAGTCAGATTCTTAGCCAACTGACACCCAGGAGCCCCAGACAAAATAGATTTTAAACTGAAGACTTTAACAAGAGATGAAGAAGGGCACTACATTTTAATAAAGTGATCTATCCAACAAGATAGTCTAACAATTATACATTTTTGCCCCCAACTTGGGAGCACCCAAATATGTAAAACAATAACAGACATAAAGGAACTCATTGATAATAATACAATAATAGTAGGAGATTTTAAAACCCCAATTAAACCAATGGACAGATCATCTAAGCAGAAAATCAACAAGGAGACAATGGCTTTGAATGACACACATGATCAATGGACTTAACAGATATATTCAGAACATATCAACCCAAAGCAGCAGAATACACATTCTTTTTGAGTGCACATGGGACATTCTCCAGAACAGATCACATACTAGGTTATAAACCAAACCTCAACAAGTAAAAAAAGATTGAGATCATGCCATGCATATTTTCCAATCACAATGCTGTGAAACTTGAAGTCAACCCCAAGAAAAAAATTGGAAAGACCAAAAATACATGGAGGTTAAAGAGCATCCTATTAAAGAATAAATGAGCTAACCAGAAATTAAAGATGAAATTTTAAAATGCATGGAAACAAATGAAAATAAAAACACAAGTCTCCAAAATCTTTGAGGTGCAGCATAAGTGGTATGAGAAGGAAGTATAATAGCAATACAGGTCTACTTTAAGAAGCAAGAAAAAATCTCAAATACACAACCTAACCTTACACCAAAAAAGCTAAAAAAAGAAAAACAAAGACTAAAGCCAGCAAAAGAAGGGAAGTAATAAAGACTAGAGCAGAAGTAAATGATACAGAAACAAACAAACCCCAGTAGAACATATTAATTAAACCAGGAGCTGGTTCTTTGAAAGAATTAATAAAATTGATAAACCCCTAACCAAACTTATCAAAAAGAAAAGAGAAAGGACCAAAATAAAATCCCGAATGACAGGAGAGATCACAACCAACACCATATAAATGCAATTATAAGAGAATATCAAGAAAAATGGCAACCAACAAATTAGGCAATCTCAAAGAAATGGATAAATTCCTAGAAACATACAAAATACCAAAACTGAAACAGGAAGAAATAGAGAACTTGAATAGACTGATAAGCAGCAGAGAAATTGAATCAGTAATAAAAAATGCCCAACAAACAGAAGTCCAGGGCCAGAAGGCTTCCCAGGGGAATTCTACCAAACATTTTAAGAAGAGTCAATACCTATTTTTCTCCAACTATTCTAGAAAATAGAAACGGGAAGAAAATTTCCAAACTCATTCTATGAGGCCAGCATTACCTTGATGCCAAAACCAGAGAAAGACCCCACTAAAAAAGAGAAATACAGGCATCTCTGATGAACATGGATGCAAAAATTCTCAACAAAATACTAGCAAATCAAATCCAACGGTACATGAAAAGAATAATTCACCACCATGACCAAGTGGGATTTATTCCTATGTTGCAAGGGTAGTTCAGTATTTGCAAATCAATCAACAGGATACACCACATTAATAGAAGAAAGGGTAAGAACCATTTGATCCTCTCAATAGATGCAGAATAGCATTTGACAAAGTATAGCATGTTGATAAAAACCCTCAACATAGTAGGGATAGAGGGAACATAATTCAACACCATAAAGGCTATATATGAAAGACCCACAGCTAATATCATCCTCAGTGGGGAAAAACTGAGAACTTTTCCTCTACAGTCAGGAAAAAACCAGGGATGTCCCTCTCACCAATCAGACAACAACAATCAGACAACAAAAAGAAATAAAAGGCATCTAAATTGGCAAACATCCATTCTTTTTTATGGCTGAATATTATTTCGTTATGTAACTATACTACAACTTCTTTGTCCATACATCAATTAATGAACACTGGGCTGCTTTCATATTTTGGCTATTGTAAATAATTCTGTTCTAAAATAAGGATGCATGTATCCCTTTTTCTATTCTTTGGAAAAATATCCAGTAGTGTGATTGCCCATTGATAGGGTGGTTTTATTTTTAACTTTTTGAGGAACCTCCATATTGTTTTCCAGAGTGGCTACACCAGTTTGCATTCCCACCAACAGTGCAGGAGGTCTCCTTTTTTTCCCACATCCCAACCAACTCTTGTCTCTTGTGTTGTTGATTTTAGCCACTATAACAGGTGTGAGGTGATATCTCATTGTAGTTTTGATTTTCATTTCCTTGATGGTAAGTGATGATGAACATGTTTTCATATGTCTGGTGGCCATTTGGATATCTTCTTTGGAGAAATGTCTATTCAAATCTTCTGCCTATTTTTTAGTTGGATAATTTGGGGGGGTGTTAAGTTTTATAAATTCTTTACGTATTTTAGATACTAACCTTTTATGGGATATGTCATTTGCAAATATCTTCTTCCATCCCATAAGTTGCTTTTTAGTTTTGTTGCAGGTTTTTCTCACTGTGCAGAACTTTTTTATTTTGATGTCATCCCAATAGTTTATTTTTGCTTTTGCTTCCCTCGCCGCAGTGGACCTATCAAGAAAAAAGTTCTTATGGCCAATGTCAGAGAAATTACTGTCTGTGTCTTTATGGTTTTTAGGTCTCATATTTAAGTCCTTTTCCATTTTGAATTTATTTTTGTGTATGGTGTAAGCAAATGGTCCAGTTTCATTCTTTTCCATGTAGCTGTCCAGTTTCCCCAACACCATTTCTTGAAGAGACTGCCTTTTTCCCATTGCATAGTCTTACCTCCTTTGTCATAGATTAATTAACTATATAATCCTTAGTTTATTTCTGGGCTCTCTCTTCTGTTCCATTGATCTATATCTATTTTTGTGCCAGGACCAGACTGTTTTGATTACTACAGCTTTGTAGTGTGTCTTGAAATCTGGGATTATGATAGATTCAGTTTTGTTTTTTCTTTTTCAGTTTTGATCTTTTTCAAGATTGCTTTGGCTATTGGTGGTCTTTTGTGGTTCTATACCAATTTTAGAATTATTTGTTCTAGTTATGTGAAAATTGCTGTTGGTATTTTTATAAGGATTGCATTAAATCTTAGATTGCTTTGGGTAGTATGGACATTTTAACAAATAATATTTGTTCTTCCAATACAGGAGCATGAAATATCTTTCCATTTCTTTGTGTTATATTCAATTTCTTTCATTGGTATTTTATAGTTTTCAGAGTACAGGTCCTTTACCTCTTTGGTTAAGTTTATTCCTTGGTATTTTATCATTTTTATGTAATTATAAATGGGATTGTTTTCTTAATTTCATTTTCTGCAACTTTGTTATTAGTGTATAGAAATCCAATGTATTTCTGTATCTTGATTTTGTATCCTATAAACTTACTGAATTCATTTCTCAGTTCTAGGAGTTTTTGGTGGAATCTTTTGGGTTTCCCATATGTAGTATTATCTCATCTGCAAATAGGGAAAATTTTGCTTCTTCTTCACCAATTTGAATGCCTTTTATTTCTTTCTGTTGTCTGATTGCTGTGGCCAGAACTTCCAGTACTGTGATAAATGAAAGTGGTGAGAGAGGACATCCTTGCCCTTTTCCTGACCTTAAGGGAAAGGGTGCTTTTCATCATCGAGTATGATGTTAGCTGTGGGTTTTTCATATATGGTCTTTATGATGTTGATGTGTGTTCCATCTAAACCTACTTTGTTGAGTGTTTTTATCATGAATGAAAGTTGCACTCTGTCAAAAGCTTTTTATGCATCTATTGAAATGATCCTATGGTTTTTATCTTTACTCTTGTTGATGTGATGTACCATGTTGATTGATTTGGTAATATTGAACTACCCTTGCATCCCAGGAATAAATACCACTTGATCGTGGTGAATGACTTTTTTAAATGTACTGTTGATTCAGTTAGCTAATATTTTCTTGAGAATTTTTGCATCTATGTTTATCAGAGATATTGGCCTGTAGTTCTCTTCCCGCCCCCATTTTTATTGTCTTTATCTGGTTTCGGTATCAGGGTAATGCTGGCCTCATAGAATGAATTTGGAAGCTTTCATTCTTCTTTTATCTTTTGGAATAGTTTGAGAATAGGTGCTAACTCTTTAAGTCTTTTCTAGAATTCACCTGTGAAGCTATCTGGTACTGTACTTTTGTTTGTTGAGAGTTTTTTTGATTACTGATTCAATTTCATTGCTGGTAATCAGTCTGTTCAATTTCTCTATTTCTTCCTGATTCTGTTTTGGGAGGTTATATGGTTCTAAGAATTTATCCATTTCTTCTAGGTTGTCTGATTTGTTGTCATATGTTTTTTCATAATAATCTCTCATAATCCTATCTATTTCTGTGGTGGCAGTTGTTATTTCTCCTCTTTCATTTCTGATTTTGTTTGAGACCCTCTCTCCCTCTCTTTTTGATTCTGGTTAGAGGTTTATTGATTTTGTTGATCTCTCAAAGAACCAGCTCCCAGTTTCACTGATCTGTTCTGTTGGGTTTTTTTTGTTTTTTGTTTTTAGTTTCTATTTTGTTTCTTTCTGCTCTAATCTTTATTATTTCTTTCTTTCTACTCTTTTTAGGTTTGTTTTTCTTTTTCTAGTTCCTTAAGGTGTAAGTTTATGTTGTTTATTTGAGATTTATCTTGCTTCTTGAAGTAGCCCTTTATTACTAAAAACTTCCCTTGTAGAATAGTTTTTGCTGCACTCCAGAGACTTTGGACTGTTATGTTTTCATTCTCATTTGTCTCTGTGCATATTTTGATTTCCTTTTTCTGGATTTCTGTTTCCTTCCCCAGAGGAAGTTTTCAGCTATTTATTTCTTCAAAAAATTTTTCTGCCCCTTTCTCTCTTTTCCTTCTGGGAACCCTGTAGTGTGAATATTAATACCCTTGATTGTGTCACTGAGTTGCCAAAGTCTATTTTCATCTTTTATTATTATTTTCCTCTCTCCTATTCATTAGCACAATTAACTTGATCTCCATTACTCTATCCCCTAGGTCACTGAGCCATTCTCCTACTTCCTCTTGTCTTCTATTTATTCCATCTGGTGTGTTTTTATTTTCAGTTAATGAGTTCTTCATCTTTGATTGGTTCTTTTTTTATGTTTCTATCTCTGTTTTGAGGGTCTCAATGAGGTCCTCCAGCCTTTTCTCAAGTTCATTGAATACCTTTATGATCATTACTTTAAACTATCAAGCATATTATCTCTCTTCATTTAGCTCTCTTGCTGTGATTTTGTTCTGTTCCTTCATTTGGGACATATTCCTTTATCTCCTCATTTTGTCTAAATCTCTGTGTCTATTCCTATGTGTTAGGAAAGTAAACTACATCTCCTGCTCTTGAAAGTAGTTGCCTTATGAAGAAGAGGTCCTGTAGTGCCTTGCAGTGTAATATTCCCTGTTCGCCAGAATCTGGTGCTTCAGGGGTGTCTCCAATGTTTGTCGTGTGTTCCCTACTATTGTGGCTGAGCCACTTTTGCCTTTAGTCATCTGCAATGACTCTCTTTGCCTATTGTGGGTAGGAATTGTTCCCTGTGTTGCTATTGAGCTAATCTGGGGCTGCCTTTAGCTTGACTTAATTCAGACTGGGCATTTGCCAGAAATACAGTAGCACTGAACTGTGCTGTCATTCATGTCTGATGTCTGATCCCAGACTACTGTGAGGGCCACAGTAAGACTGGAGATTTCTTCCCCTGTCCTCAGATAGGAGTCATTTTGGAATGGGGCTTCCCCTTGTTAGGGCTGTTTGCACACTGTAGGTTTGTGGCACTGCTTTGTTTGGACTCCTGCTGAGGGTGTATTAGAAGATGGGTTTCTGCAGAATATGGGACTAAGCTGTGGGACTGAGCAAGGTCCGTGCTGGTTCACTGCAAGAGGGGACCTTCAGCCACCAGGAAAAACTCTGGCCAAGACTGGAATAGAGGGGGTAGATTCACAGAAGAGTGCCAAGGTGGGGCATTCTGTTAGCAAGGTAGGTAGAGAGAGTTCCTGCTGTGTTGGTACCCACTGTGCTGTTTCCACAATTGTCTGTGTATCTAGGCTGCGTGGCAGGGAAGGGAAATTATGCCCACCAGCACTTTTGTTCTTGGTGACGTCTCCCAAAGATCCCTGTCCCACCAGCACAGGCTCTGCTATTAGTAAATAAATCTCTCTTCCATAAACCCCAGGCATTTTTAAAACTGCTGCTTCTATGCTATATATCAACCAGGCCATTTATTATGCTGTCTCTTAAGGTCAGGGACTCAGTTTCCTATCACCCTCTGCCCTCCCAGAGCCGAGTCCACAGATTTTTAAGGCTCTAGGTGTTAAGCCCCATTGATTGTAGGAATTTGCAAAGTTGTCACTTTCTGGTTTTCAAAGCCACATATTATGGGGATTCATTTTCCTCTTGTGGATCCCCCATGCGTGGGGTGCCTGGGCTGGGTCTGCTCCTCTCCCCTCTTCATGCCTCCAGCATCCCTCCCTCCTGCTGATATTTCTGCAGGTTAGTTGGCTCCCAACCACATCTCTGCATCTCTTTGATGTGGCCTCTTTTCTACATTTAGCTGTGGAAAGTCTGTTCTGCCTGATTTGGGGTCATTTTCTGGGTTATTTACACTGATGTGAGTGTTATTTAGGTGTATCTGTGGGATGAGGTGAGTCAGGATCCTCTTACTCCACCATCTTCTCCACAAACTCTGATATTTAACTCTTTAAATGCACATGTTCATACTCTGGAGGAAAAGCAAAATTATTTTAAAATTTATCATTTATTGCTTATATTCCATGATAAATTATTAATGAAAATTAACATTTGCTATTTTTTTATTAATGTTTTCTCATAAAACTAATATATAAATAAACAGATTTCTTTATTTCAACTTTGGTTTCAAAGGTGAGTAAAAATGTATTTAATGCTGGAAGGGAAAAATCAGATGCATAACACGATGGAATCTAAGTTAAGGAAAGTTGTCCATTAGATCTCCCACTTCTACTTTCCCTAGAGAGAAGTCAGTATGCTCATCTTTAATCATATTGTACAATAGTAAGTGGCTCATCATTTGTGGGGGCCATTGTTCCTGGTAAGCAGTTCTTGGGTATGACCTCACTTTTAAATGGTCCCACAAGCCTGCCAAAGTGCTTACATAGCATGGTTTTGACCCTCCAGAGTAATTTCAGATGATTCTGTCTTTCTCTTGCTTTACTTTGCCCTTGGAGAAACTTTACCCATTATTCTTTTTCTTCATCTTCTTTTTCTCTTAACTCTGTGCCAAAGATGGCATTTGGTGGACAGATGAACTTTGCTCTGCTTTAGGCATTAGGAAAAATATATGCTGGTTGTTTTCTTCTTTCAATTATTTTCCTCTCTCACTGGTGAGTCTTCTCTGAACTTGCACTGTCTCCCATCTCTGGTAAGGTATGGGATTGCGATATAGACTGATTATTTTGGTCTATGAAGCATACATAAAAAGCACCATCTGGAAAATCCAGACCAGCTTGTGGGAGGGTGTTCTACATTTGGGGAGAAACTCCAGGAAAAGATAAGTGTTTTGATACTTATTTGTTCAAGACAAAATGTTCAAGACAAACAAATATGTAGAAATTGATAGTTGATTGAGATGAAGATTTGGTTATATTTTGTCCTTAGTCTAAATAATAGAACAGATGTTTTTATTGTTATTTACCCATGTACCTATATGAGTATTTTATTATTACCATATTACCTGTATGTGTGTACACAATGATAGATCAATCAGTAGCATTCTCATCAAAACTGTATCTATAAAGTGTTTTTTTTAATTTGTGAGATAGATGATATTGTGAAAAGAGGAAGACTGTGAAATATCCATCTAATTGGAATAGCAATGCATTGAGTATTTAGAAGATTTTGTGCTCCATGGAAAGAGATTTAACATAAGAAAGGTCATGGAATGAAAGATTAATTATCAAGGTCTTTAAAGAGACTTTTAATTTAAAATATATTTAGGCTGAACTACTTTTGAATAGAAGTGACTAACTTTAATATTGGAAGTTGACAAAAATTTGGAAAATAGTAATTCAAAAATCCAGCTTGATATTTGATTCATAAGCCACTTTATCTAATGTTTGTTCATCAGCTAGTTGGTTTTCAGTGAACAGCTGTAAGAACATATCAAAATTCAGAAACAAAGACTACTCCCACTATGCATGATATCATGGGTGGAAGCAATATGAGATAATCCAAATGAACCAGTTAATGTGAAGCAGCAAAAACCTGCTTAGAGGGTGTTTGAATTAAATGCCACTGAATTATTATAATNGGTGGGACTGAGCAAGGTCCATGCTGGTTCACTGCAAGAGGGGACCTTCAGCCGCCAGGAAAAACTCTGGCCAAGACTGGAATAGAGGGGGTAGATTCACAGAAGAGTGCCAAGGTGGGGCATTCTGTTAGCAAGGTAGGTAGAGAGAGTTCCTGCTGTGTTGGTACCCACTGTGCTGTTTCCACAATTGTCTGTGTATCTAGGCTGCGTGGCAGGGAAGGGAAATTATGCCCACCAGCACTTTTGTTCTTGGTGACGTCTCCCAAAGATCCCTGTCCCACCAGCACAGGCTCTGCTATTAGTAAATAAATCTCTCTCCCATAAACCCCAGGCATTTTTAAAACTGCTGCTTCTATGCTATATATCAACCAGGCCATTTATTATGCTGTCTCTTAAGGTCAGGGACTCAGTTTCCTATCACCCTCTGCCCTCCCAGAGCCGAGTCCACAGATTTTTAAGGCTCTAGGTGTTAAGCCCCATTGATTGTAGGAATTTGCAAAGTTGTCACTTTCTGGTTTTCAAAGCCACATATTATGGGGATTCATTTTCCTCTTGTGGATCCCCCATGCGTGGGGTGCCTGGGCTGGGTCTGCTCCTCTCCCCTCTTCATGCCTCCAGCATCCCTCCCTCCTGCTGATATTTCTGCAGGTTAGTTGGCTCCCAACCACATCTCTGCATCTCTTTGATGTGGCCTCTTTTCTACATTTAGCTGTGGAAAGTCTGTTCTGCCTGATTTGGGGTCATTTTCTGGGTNTCCATAAACCCCAGGCATTTTTAAAACTGCTGCTTCTATGCTATATATCAACCAGGCCGTTTATTATGCTGTCTCTTAAGGTCAGGGACTCAGTTTCCTATCACCCTCTGCCCTCCCAGAGCCGAGTCCACAGATTTTTAAGGTTCTAGGTGTTAAGCCCCATTGATTGTAGGAATTTGCAAAGTTGTCACTTTCTAGTTTTCAAAGCCACATATTATGGGGATTCATTTTCCCCTTGTGGATCCCCCATGCGTGGGGTGCCTGGGCTGGGTCTGCTCCTCTCCCCTCTTCATGCCTCCAGCATCCCTCCCTCCTGCTGATATTTCTGCAGGTTAGTTGGCTCCCAACCACATCTCTGCATCTCTTTGATGTGGCCTCTTTTCTACATTTAGCTGTGGAAAGTCTGTTCTGCCTGATTTGGGGTCATTTTCTGGGTTATTTACACTGATGTGAGTGTTATTTAGGTGTATCTGTGGGATGAGGTGAGCCAGGATCCTCTTACTCCACCATCTTCTCCACAAACTCTGATATTTAACTCTTTAAATGCACATGTTCATACTCTGGAGGAAAAGCAAAATTATTTTAAAATTTATCATTTATTGCTTATATTCCATGATAAATTATTAATGAAAATTAACATTTGCTATTTTTTTATTAATGTTTTCTCATAAAACTAATATATAAATAAACAGATTTCTTTATTTCAACTTTGGTTTCAAAGGTGAGTAAAAATGTATTTAATGCTGGAAGGGAAAAATCAGATGCATAACACGATGGAATCTAAGTTAAGGAAAGTTGTCCATTAGATCTCCCACTTCTACTTTCCCTAGAGAGAAGTCAGTATGCTCATCTTTAATCATATTGTACAATAGTAAGTGGCTCATCATTTGTGGGGGCCATTGTTCCTGGTAAGCAGTTCTTGGGTATGACCTCACTTTTAAATGGTCCCACAAGCCTGCCAAAGTGCTTACATAGCATGGTTTTGACCCTCCAGAGTAATTTCAGATGATTCTGTCTTTCTCTTGCTTTACTTTGCCCTTGGAGAAACTTTACCCATTATTCTTTTTCTTCATCTTCTTTTTCTCTTAACTCTGTGCCAAAGATGGCATTTGGTGGACAGATGAACTTTGCTCTGCTTTAGGCATTAGGAAAAATATATGCTGGTTGTTTTCTTCTTTCAATTATTTTCCTCTCTCACTGGTGAGTCTTCTCTGAACTTGCACTGTCTCCCATCTCTGGTAAGGTATGGGATTGCGATATAGACTGATTATTTTGGTCTATGAAGCATACATAAAAAGCACCATCTGGAAAATCCAGACCAGCTTGTGGGAGGGTGTTCTACATTTGGGGAGAAACTCCAGGAAAAGATAAGTGTTTTGATACTTATTTGTTCAAGACAAAATGTTCAAGACAAACAAATATGTAGAAATTGATAGTTGATTGAGATGAAGATTTGGTTATATTTTGTCCTTAGTCTAAATAATAGAACAGATGTTTTTATTGTTATTTACCCATGTACCTATATGAGTATTTTATTATTACCATATTACCTGTATGTGTGTACACAATGATAGATCAATCAGTAGCATTCTCATCAAAACTGTATCTATAAAGTGTTTTTTTTAATTTGTGAGATAGATGATATTGTGAAAAGAGGAAGACTGTGAAATATCCATCTAATTGGAATAGCAATGCATTGAGTATTTAGAAGATTTTGTGCTCCATGGAAAGAGATTTAACATAAGAAAGGTCATGGAATGAAAGATTAATTATCAAGGTCTTTAAAGAGACTTTTAATTTAAAATATATTTAGGCTGAACTACTTTTGAATAGAAGTGACTAACTTTAATATTGGAAGTTGACAAAAATTTGGAAAATAGTAATTCAAAAATCCAGCTTGATATTTGATTCATAAGCCACTTTATCTAATGTTTGTTCATCAGCTAGTTGGTTTTCAGTGAACAGCTGTAAGAACATATCAAAATTCAGAAACAAAGACTACTCCCACTATGCATGATATCATGGGTGGAAGCAATATGAGATAATCCAAATGAACCAGTTAATGTGAAGCAGCAAAAACCTGCTTAGAGGGTGTTTGAATTAAATGCCACTGAATTATTATAATCATATTCTAAATAATTTCACAGAATAAATCACTGTGAATTCAGTTATTTTTGGTCAATATACAAAACAATCAAATAAGTTTATACTAACTGTAACAAAGATTTGCTTAGGAGCTTCCACATGATCAAAATTTCAAAGTCATCATTCCCTAATAGTCCATATTTCATGTATTTGAGTGAAAAATTTTTACACATATACATAAACATGATACCTAGCAATATATTTGAATACAATGCACTGTACAATATATTTTTGTATTCAATATTTTAAGTGGTATTATTATTTTGCAAAGTTTTCTTTTCTTATAAATTTATATTTTGTAAGGCTAAAAGATACTTTTAATGACTGAGATAGATTTTTTTTNATACTTTGAAGAGCTATGTATCACCAGTAAGAATGACAGGACGCCATGTTTAATAGAAGCCAATTATTGAGTCTGGAGCCAAACTTTCCTCAATTAACTCATTTCCTTGAAGGCCAGAGGCATTATATACTTTGTTTGGTAGAGATATATATATCCTAGTACTTAAGTCATAGTAAGCCCTTAAATACATACCTAATAAATAACTTCTCTTCATTGTAGTTTTATATTAGAAAAGTATTTCTAACAAACATTATTATAATTTTTCTTATAATTATGAATCTCACATTATTCTTCTCAGGTTTCTGTTAAGATGTTTGAAGGAAAGTTACTCTATTCTATTCCCTTTTGTATTCTTAATAGTCGCAACAAAGTCACATGTTTTTAGGCCCTCAATATATTTAGATTGACTAGATTAAGATCCAAATGATAGTCAGATTTTTACCTCATGATTTTTACTGTCTTCTTTAGGGAAGAATTTTTTGTTGCCAAATTTACTGAGAATAGGTCAAAATAGTTTAAATTAAAGATTAATTGGGAGATATGAAACATTTAAGAATACTTGTTCAAATAGAAAGTAGAGACCACTCTGAATCAGCAGCAAGAAAGCAAAACCTGTGCCCCTTACTCAACAATGACTTCAGAAATGCAGTTTCCATATACAGGAGATAAGTACATTCAATTAGCCTTGTCTATCAGCCAACTGTTTCTATATACTTAAACTCATCAGATTATCTTGACAACCTCCTGTGTTTAAACGTGTCTTCTTGAAATTATAAATTGGCTTAANGTTTAAATGTGTCTTCTTGAAATTATAAATTGGCTTAATGTATGGGTTAATATAGTTTCTATTTTTGTAAAATATGTCTACATATTAATACGAAATAGGAAAAATGCTAAAACTTATCTCACAAATAAGGTAAGAAACCTGGGAGAAGTTTAGAAAGTTCTGAATGAATCCAAAGTTAAATAACTTTTTTGGTAGGCCAAGCTCAATTATTAGGTAACTATTAATTGTTATTCTGCAAGGAACCCAGTATCTGCCTTCCCTTTGCATTTTTTACAGGCAGATAATGAACTAAACTTACTATGAAGCAAAAAGTAATACGTGTTGTTTCATTCAATGATTTTAAATCTAAACTTAGCCCTCTCTTTGACTATGTTCCCTAAGACTGAATTATATACAAAAATGATCAGTACATAATTTTGAAATATTTGGGACCTCTCTCTGAGCTCATTCGTTAAAAATGCCCAGAACTCATGATTTTTTTTCTGTTTTTCAAAGTGAAAATTGTATTTCCTCATTATAAAAGCAATATTAATACAGAAAAGTAATTCAAATCCTAAAAAAGAATTAACAAGAAGGTAGCAAAAATATCACTAAAAATTCTATCATCTAAATCCTTTCAGATATTTCCCTTTATAAAGTACATAGAAATAATTACATGATCATATTGTACATGATGTGTGTAGCCTGTCTATTTTTAAAATTGTGGGTGCCTTTCCATGGCTACAACTGTATATGTACATTATCATATATTGTTTAATGTCAAGTGTTCCATTTGGTGGCTATTGTATCGCTGCTTTACCCAGCCTTCAACTGATGAATATTTAGATGTTGCCAATAGTTTTAATTATGAAGGTCCTGAGAGATGCACACAACCGCCACAATCGCCCAGCTATATGGTAAGCATCTGCATCTAGTGNGCCGCCACAATCACCCAGCTATGTGGTAAGCATATGCATCTAGTGCCCAGAAATAGTTAATTAATCAAAAGATATTCCCTTATACAATCTGTGTGTGTATTGAACTTCTAAAGAATTATCTATTTTTTTAAAAGATTTTATTTATTTATTTGAGAGAGAGAGAGCATGAGCTGAGAGAGGGAGAAGCAGTCTTCCCTCTGAGCAGGGAGCCCAAAGCGGGGCTTGATCTCAGGACCCCAGGATTATGACCTAAGCTGAAGGCAGACGCTTAACCAACTGACCCACCCAGGCAACCCTAAAGGTTTATCTGTTTCATTACTCTTGCCAAAGAGAACCACCCAGTTTTGTTTGCTGAAACAAAACTCATTTTCTTTTCTCATTTTCTTTTCTCATTTATGAATTTCAGTTTTAAAATTCATCGTTTAGCTCCTCCTGGTTTGTTTTCTCCTCTTTTTAGTCTCTCTCCTGCTTTCTCAAGATTAATTTCTGTTGTTCACGGTTGTCTAGGAATCTTTTGCCTATCTCTTATTTCTAACTTGTTTTTATCACTTTATTTTAAATTTTTTTTGGTAAACAACATATGTGTAGATTTTTTTTTACCCATTCTAACAATTATCCTCTCTAATCAAGAAATTCAGCATGTTCACAGTTAGTGTTATAAATGGTATAATTGTTTTTATTACTTGCATTTTATTTTATGTTGGCTATTTATTTTACTTTGCTTTTGTTTCCTTTTTCTCTTTATTATTTTGCTGGCTTTATTATGCTTGTGTTATTTCCCTTTTTTGCCTTGCTAATTATGTTCTACTATGCTTTTCAATATGGTGATGCTTATCTTTCTATTCCTAACAATCATAATTTAATATATCCTCTTTTCTTTATTATATTAATCAAACCAAATGACAATCCAAGATAAAAGGTTTAGAAAACATTAACTTCCCCACTTCTGTTTTTTGCTTCCTGTAGTATTTAGAATGAGCTAAGTTATGCTATGTAGGGGTTGGGGGAAATCTCCAAATCTCAGTTGCTTTGCACATTAGAATTTTGTTCTTATTTATGCAAAGTCTTTTGGAGCTTTATCAGCTTTGAAGGGAAGCTCCCTAAGCTGCTTCCATCTTTTGACTTGACCATCTCACTACATGGCCCCCCTCAGTGTCTGTGGTAGAGGCAGTAAAGCTGAAGTTTCAAGAAAAGTGTTTCTGTACCTCACTTACACTCACATTTTATCATCCTGAATTAGTCACACGGTCCCACCCTGCTGCAAGGAAGACTAAAAAATGTTGTTTTCACTTGTACTCAAAGGAAATGATGTAAACAGTATTGTCTCTGTTTACTTTTCTTATGAATTTTTCATCTTTTGAGATAATTTAAAACTTTTAGTTTCAGGCTGGTATTGTTTTCTACATATCTCATTCCTAAATAGTTGTGTAACATTTTTGTAAACAAATAGGCATCAGAAAGATTCCTTTTTTTTTTTTTTAAGGAGGAAAAATATTAGGTGTATTTATTGGAAATAAGGAGATAATAGGATAAAGCAGTAAGTGGGGAGGATGTCACATTAATTTACAAACTTTCACCTATAAAAATAGGTGGGTCAGGAACATAGAGTTTAGCCAAACAGAGCAGGAAGTCCAAGTACATATTCCAGTATCAGTGGCTTTGGTTGCATGTGCTTCCTCATGACAATGTTTTGTTTAGAAAAGTTGCATGCAAAAGGTTTCAACAGGCTGTAAGTGTGGTAAATTGATCTAACTAGCTCCATGTAAGGATAATTTCTATGAGAAATGTGGGAGAGCTTCAGACAAAGAATGAAGTTATCAGAAAGTGCTTTTGAGTTATAAACAAGAGGAATTATTTTAAGCCTGAGAGCTCAAGAGTTTCTTGGTTATTGCAGAACTATAGCATTTCACATAATATGATTCAAGTCAGTATAAATGAACAACTGCTGGTGGACTTCTAAGAGGAGACCCTGGAAATAGGAGTAGTAGATTTTGTGATTTGGCTTGCTTTATTAACCACATGCCTGTTTGCTACTTTGAATTCTTCCTTTGCTCCTGTCACCAAGGTGACTGAGCCCATCCCAAGGTGATAGGATAGTTAAAAGAGAGAGTCAAAACCTGTTGTTAAATATATGTCACATTCGTTCACACACACACACTCACACACACACTTACATAGTCTTGTTCACATATGTACACAGATATAGATGTTTGTGTTTATTTTTACCTTTCCCATTTTTGAGATCCATATTCTTATTCAGTTTTACTGAGTTAAAAGAATGTATCAACTATACTCTGACAGTCTCTCTGCTATTTGCATAGAGCTATCTTTCTTTCTTTTTGATGGGAGAATGGTATCTTGTCTGGCTATGGAATTCTTGAAAGGCAGATCATTTTCTTTCAGTAGACTGTAGACGTTATTTGATCATCGTCTTGTTTTCTGTACCAGATATGAAAAGTCTGATCATCATTCCCTGATCAGAAGTTTGTTCTTTCTGTAGGGAATTTTCTAAGATTCTCTCCTTATATTTGTTATTCAAGAATTTCAAAAGCATGTGTTTACATCTTTTTACAAATTAATCTTGCTTGAATCTCAATGAGCCCTTTCGGTCTAAAGAATCAGTCTTTTTTTCTTATAAACATAAATAATCTTTAATTACTTGCTTATTTATCACTTATTCTGTACTTTTTGCTCATGCTGAAATGTCCACATTTGGATGTTCTGAAACTATTCTCCAAGTTTTTCATCTTTGCTTTTACTAGTTCTATTTTTGTTCTTTATTTTGCCACATGTTTTGGCATTGCCCTAATTCTAATCCACTAATTCTCAATATTGATCACCCACTTTTTTTTAGTTTACTGACTGAATTTTAAATTATAAAGTTATTTTCAAAATCATTATAAACATTTTATTCTTGACTTCAAAACGTTGAGATCTCTTACTGCTTTTTACCTAAAAGTCTCAGTTTTATTTACTTGTTCTAGGTATGCGTCTTGTCTTTCATTTCTTTGGTCATTTCATGTCCTATGTTATTTCTCTTTACTTGCTCATGAATTTTTGTGGCTTCACAGGCCTTTCTAGAATCAGATGTGAGCCTGACAGGGAAACAAGCCAGGGAAAGCCTTCTCAATATTATTGACAGTACTTTGTTTTCTCCTGAGCATTTCAGTAAATTCATGTCCAGGGACATCATTTATGATTATGCAAGAATCACACTGCACAAGAATGACCTGAGAGAGGATGAGTAGGGGCTGAAAACTNGCCTTCTCAATATTATTGACAGTACTTTGTTTTCTCCTGAGCATTTCAGTAAATTCATGTCCAGGGACATCATTTATGATTATGCAAGAATCACACTGCACAAGAATGACCTGAGAGAGGATGAGTAGGGGC
>NC_048219.1:44831504-44860906 GCF_002007445.2 Ailuropoda melanoleuca
AGATCACTTTGCTATCAGGAGAAGACATACTAATTAAAACAAGAACCAGTTCTTCCCTTGAACAAGTTAGGCGTCTTTTTTGAAAAATAGATTTTCTGTGGGCAAACACTTACATTATTTTACTTAATTTAATTAGGAGAGAAATTGAGTGATAAGGAAATATGATACTTACAATGCAACTATTGAGTTATTAGTTTATTCTTGGAATCATGATGACTTAGAATATGAGAATGAGAAACAACGTTAATTAAATAAATATTTTTAAGATCTGTTTGAGGCTAGTTTCTGGGTTAGGTGCTAATTTTCATTGATGAAGATAAGGCGTCTATGTCCTTTTAAATCCCAGAATCAAGAGAGGGAAGCCAACAACTAACCAGGCAGTGTGCAACATAATGTGATGCCTAATATTACAAAGAAATGAAAGGTACTATGATGACATATAATGGAGACACTTGAACCAGGCTTGTGAGTAGACAGTAGTAAGAAATGATTTCCCAGAGAAAATTACTTAAGTTGAGACCTGTGGAATAAACAGAAGATAACAATAAAAGGGGGATAGGATAGATGTTCTAAGTGAAGAAATATCATAGGCAAGACCTGAATACGTGGGAAATCATATTTAGGGAAACTCAAATGAATTCTCTGGTGAGGAAGGCAGAATCAAGTAGAGTCTGAAAGAAAGAAAAAAAAAGANGCAGAAGATGTTATAGCTAATTTTGGATAAGGATAAAATGAGTTGATAAATCAAATCTTAATTATGATTTACATAGAGAAAAATAAATCCCAATTTTTATTTTGGTAAAATAAAAAACAGAAATTGCAATAGTACTTAATAAGAAATTGATCAGCACTTAAATTGACTCAATGAGTTCACTACTAAAATACTAAATATTAAATTAATCACTCTATAAAGTTTCAATTAAACTGTTTGCATTATGCTTCCAGACAAAACGGGACTAGATTTACCTTATTGTCTGAAACAAAAATACAAAAAGTTTACGAAACAATGTTTTTAAGAAACTGGACATAAAGTAATGAGTGACAATGATGACTGGGTGATGGAAAACAAATGAGACAAACACCATGATTACTGCGATAAGATAGTTTCAAGGGTATGGAATAGAAAAGAACCCATGCAGAGTCCAAACTTGAGTCAAAGAGATGGAGCTGACGGTTTGTGGAGATAAAGGTAGCTAGAGGTTAAAGAGCAGCAGGAAAGAAAACAGCTGCATAGAAAGAGAACTTGGGGGATAGGAAGAACCCTCTCAGGTAGTCCACTGAGTACTGATGTACCTGTGAGTCC
Organism: Ailuropoda melanoleuca; assembly: GCF_002007445.2. NCBI lineage: Eukaryota > Metazoa > Chordata > Mammalia > Carnivora > Ursidae > Ailuropoda > Ailuropoda melanoleuca. The sequence goes on from NC_048219.1 coordinate 44,832,808, forward strand.
TGGAAAAGAACCACATAAAAGGATTATATGGTAGTATTTCCTGGTCCTAACACAGAGTTGGGAATATTGCCTGTTTTGCCAGACAGAAAGGAATATTTCATGACTGATAAGGTATTGAGTAGAGCATATGAATGGGTCCTGCCTTAATGGTAAGGAATAATTAGATCTAGAGTAAATACTACTTTAGTTCCAAAGTCCTAAAAGCAAGCCCCAGAAAAATGAAACTGCTTACAAAGTCTTAGAACCATGTTCAGAACAAATTTCAAAAATACTTATAAAAATATTTAATCCAAATTAAAATATATGTATGCCATTCAATAAAAAAATTACCAAACATTCAAAGAAGCCGGAAAACATTAACCACAATATAGAGGAAGTCAATAAATTTAAACTACTGCAGAACTAATACAAATGTTACAATTAATAGACAAGGGCATTAAAACAGTTATTATAACTACATTTTATATGCTCAGAATCTTAAGTAGATTTGTGGAATATATAAAAGGACCAAAAATCAGTGTTTTAGAGGTGAACACTAGAAATCAATAATGGAAATATCTCTGCAAATTCTCTAAATATTTAGAAACTGTATAATACACTGTTTAATAACCAATAGTCAAAGAAAAAAAATTAAAAGGGAAATCAGAAGATATTTTGAACACAATGAAAATGAAAAAAATTACATATAAAATGTCTGATACAGCTAAGGCAGTACATAGAGGAAATTTTAGATCATTCCATACCTATTTTAGAGGAAAAAACAAATTAATTTGTCAACATCACCTAAAAAAAACAAAAAAACAAAAAAACAACCCATGAAACAAGAAAAAGTAATGCAAAGCTATGGTAAGTAAAAGGAAGAAGTAATAAAAATCAGATTGAATTAAATTAAACATAATCGAAAAAGCATACAAATATGAAACCAAAAACTAGTTTGTTGAAAAGATAATGAAGTTGATAAACCTTTTGCCAAACTGACAACAGAAAACGGAAGGGAGAGGAAATAAGAAACCAATATTTTGAATGGGAGAGGTAAGAAGGTTGTATGCTCTGTAGATATAAAATGGATACAAGGTAATATTATGAACAACTTTATTCATAGAAATTTGTCAACCTAGATAAAATGAACAAACTTAATGAAAGACACAAACCACCAAAGTTTACTCAAAAAGAAATAGATAACATAAATATTTGTATATCTATCAGAGAGACTGACACTAGAGTTAAAAACAGTCTGCAAAGAAAAATTCAATTCTAAATTACTTTATTTGTTAATTTAGGGAAGAAATAATATCAATTTTACACCAACTCTGGCAGGAACTTGAAAAGGGGGATGCTTTCATAGTGTAAATAGTCAGCATTACCCTAATAAATGGACTTACAAAGACATTACAAGAAAATAAAACTACAGATCAATATCCCACATGATCATAGAATATAAAAATTCTAAAGATAAGTTTTGCAAAATAAATCCAAATTATGGGGAAAAAAGGATATGGCATCATGGCCAGAAATACATTTATCCCTGGAATGCAAGGTTGATTCAGCCCTCAAAAAGTCAAATGATAGGAAGTATGCTTTATGGTGGCATGAAGAGCTTCATGGACCTGGTCACCAGTGAAACAATCACAACTGATGAAAATCATAATAAACGATGACTTAAAATCACTTCTATTAGTATAAAAATAAAAAACTTAGGTATGTATCTAACAAAATAGTCACAAGATCTATATGAGAAAAAATGTGAAATTCTAATGAAAGAATTCTAAGAAGGACTAAATAAATGAAGAGATATTCCATGTTCATGGATAGAAAGACTCAATATTGTTAATAACTCAATTCTTCCCATCTTGGTCTATAGATTTAATGCAATCCAAATGAAAATTTCAACAAGTTATTTTGTGGATATAGTCAAACTGATTCTAAACTTTATATGAGAGGCAAAAGGCATAGAGTACTTAATACAATATCAAAGGAGAAGAACAAGGTTGAGGTGCTGACATGGCCCAATTCAATACTTATTATAAGGATACAGTAATAAAGACGGTATGATATTAAAAAAAGAATAGAAAAATGGATCAATGGAACAAAATAGAGAGCTTAGAAATAGACCCACACAGATATAGTTCACTGAATTTTGACAAAGGAGCATCAATAATTCAATGGAGAAAAGATAGAGTTTCCAACAAATGGTGCTAGACAACTAGACCTCTACATGCAAAAAAGAAAAAAAAACGAAAAAAACAAAATCTAGACAACGACCTTCAATACTTCATAATAAATTAGAGACTTAAATGTAAAAAAGCAAACCTGCAAAACTCCTAGAAAATAACTGAGGGGATAATCTTAGATTTGGCAATGACTTTTTAGGTACAAGGATGTGTGATCCATACAAAAGACCAAGAAAAAACAAACAAACAAAGAAACAAACAAACAAAAAAAACCCAGAAACTGCCTTTGAGAAGGCCTAGATTTTAGCCTTAATAGAACATATTTAAAAAGAGACATTATAGGGGCACCTGGTGGCTCAGTTGGTTAAGCATGATCTCATGGGTTGTGAGATTGAGCCCAATGTTGGGCTCTGTGCTCAGTGGGGGAGGGGTCTGCTTGAAGATTCTCTCCCTCTGCCCCTCCCCCCACTCATATATGTGTGCATGTGCACTCTCTCTCAAATAAATAAATTTTTTAAAAAAGAGCCATTATAAATATATTCAAAGAACTAAAGAAAACCATGGTTAAAGAAGGAAAAGAAGGTATGATAACATTGTTTCATCAAATAGAGAATATCAATAAAGAGAAATAATCTGAAAGATTCAAATGGAAATTCTGGAGTTGAAAAGTACATGAACAGTAAATAAAAATTTCCCTAGAGGGTCTCATCTGTAGATTTGAATTGGATGATAAAATTAGTGTACTTGTAGCTAGAGATTATGTAACCTAAGGAGCAGAGAAACTAAAGAATGAAAAAATGAGCAGAGCCTATTGGAACATGGTATAACATTAAGTATACCAATTTATGTACAGTAGGAGGACTAAAAGGAGAGAATAGAAAGGAGGAGAAAAAAATCCAAGAAATAATGGCTGAAAACTTTCAAATTTTATGAAAAACATTAACCTATACTTTCAAGAATCTCAATAAACTCCAGGTAGGATGAAAGGAATGAGATTGGCACTGAGAAACATCAGAATAAAAAGATTGAAACTCATTTATTATAAATTCTTTTTTTTTAGTGAATTCCTTAGGCCCATCTATTCTCGTATATAAATTATTCGAGGTTACAGGATACATAACCTGTACACAAGATTATACAAGACTGATATATAAAAATCATTTGTATTTCTGTATACAAGAAATAAACAATCCAAAGATGAAATTAAGAAATCAAGTGGATTTATAATAGTACCAAAACTAGTAAAATACTCAGGAATAAATTTAACTAAAGAATTGCAAACTTACACTTGGAAAAATACAAAACAATGTTGAAATATATTCTAAAACTTATAGGGAAGGTTAAAGAAATTTGGTTAGGCAAAACAGCTTTATAAAATAATAGCACATTGGGAGAACTAAAAGTACATGATTTCAAGACTTACCTTAAATGAGTGACATATTAAGTGTTGGTAGAATGTAGAGGAATTATAATTCTCATGCACTGTTGGTGACAATGAAAATGATACTACCACTTTAGAAAAAAACTTGAGCAGGTTCTTTAAACTTAAATATACTCCTACCACATGACCCAGCCATTTCAATCCTAATAATCTACTTAAGAGAAATGAAAACATATGTCCATACCAGACTTGTATATTAATATTCACAGGAAATTTATTTGTAGTGACCATTGATAATATTTCAGATGTCCAGGAACAAGGAATGGACAAATAAATCATCGAAACTTCATATGATGGACTATCACTCAGCATTAAAAGGGAATAAACTATGGATATATGTAGCAGCATGAATGTATCTCAAAATATTTTTTGTGTAAAATTAGCACAAACATAGGAGTACAATTGTATGATGCTATTTATATAAAATTTGAGGAAATTCAAACTTATTGAGAATGACATTAAAGAGATCAGTAGTTACCATGACTTGATGGGAAGAGGGTGAGGGCAGAAATGTACTTACTGGAGGGTAAGATTATAAAGAGGCCATAAACATTTTGAGGGTGATGAATCTGTTCATGTGTTTATTGCTGAGATTGTTTCACAGATGTATACATATGTCAAAGTTTTTAAATTGTACACATTAAATATGTGCACAATATATCAGCTCTATCAATGCAGTTGTTTAAAAAGCAATTGCATTTGAAACTTTCTCACAGGTAAAAACAATGAGATCAAATCAAATATGATCATTGTAAAATTGGCAGTTTTACATACCCACTGAGTCATTTTTGAAGGAAAGGAGTGACATGATCAGAATAATACTTCAGATAACGTTTTTTTAAAAACTTCTTTTTTTAAGGCAAGACTAGTTATAGAGAGATCACTTCAAAGCCTATTGCACTAAATTCAGGTGGGAAATGATGGTGCATTGAACTAATGAGGTTTTTAGGGGTTTAGAGAGATGTGAATGATATCCAGAAATTTTTATTAGGGAAAAATAGGTAACACTGTGACTAATGTGTAAGTAATGGGTATGAAAGTCTCAAGGAACTTCCAGAATTCCCATTTGGGAAATGCAGCAGGTGGTGGTATGCATTGAAAACACTGTTGCTTTCATAGAAAGGCACTGTTCTGTTAGTCAAGGAAATGGAGAGAATTTAGTGACAAATTTAGAGGATTGATGTGATGGTGTGTGAGAATATAGGTCATTTCCATCAGTAGAAAGTTTGAAACAGATGATGATGGATAACCATATATGTTCACAGCCTGAGTTGTGAAAAGATAACAAAGCTATGAGGTATATAGAATTTGCTTACAAGATTTCCCCAACAATCATTCCAGAAATCCCCAGTAGTAGTTAGGTACAGGGTCACAGATTTGGTTGTCTAGTCTCTAGGTTCTTGTACATCATCTAATATGTATCCTACCAAATGTAGATATCTAGTCTAAAATATCTCCAATAGTGATTATTATGCTTCTGCTTGAAATACATGGGGTTACTGTGTGGCTCAGTCAATTAAGCCTCTGGCTCTTGACTTCAGTTCAGGTCATGATTTCAGGTTTGGGAGATCCAGCCCTGCATCCATCTCTGTTCTCAGTGCAGAGTCTGCTTGGGATTCTCTCTTCTTCTCCATCTGCCCCTCCCATCACTCATGTGCTCTCTAAATAATAAATAAATAAATAAATTAATTAATTAATTAATCTTTTAAGAAAAAGGAAAAGAAAATATACAGAGACAGGAACAACTTCTCTGGAAACAATTTGTCACAAACTGCTGCTAAAATTATTGAAAGATCCAATTTGTATATTAAATTACAAATATACCATCTCATTAATTCAGTTAGGATATTGCAGTTCTATTCTATTGAAGTACTATGTGGAACACTATGATTAGATAGAATAAAGAATAAGAAATTGTACCTAACCTTGACTGACTCAAAACCTATTGAATTCCTTATTAATTCTTTGTCCATAAGCCCAAGATTTAAGGCATATTTTTCTATATATTATCTCTTCAAATATTTTATAACAATTCTCAAATTCTTAAACTAAATATTTGCACTTTTTCGACTTTTCTTGAAACAACATGTCTTAAGTTCAACCTGATATTTATTATATGGATATGCTTCAGTTTATTAATGTTCTCCTAAAGTGTCACAAAGATATGATTACCAATTCAAATAAGACTTGCAAATATTAATGCAATCTAACATGGTTTCAGATCATGTGGCCAGCACAATCATTGTGTCACATTTGGCCCTTAAACAAGTGAATATGGAGTGATGGAGAAACATTTGCTTTATTGTTTAGTGTTCTTACAGTCAACAGAATCTACTCAAATTTAAGCTTATTATTCAGGGATATATAGATAAGTCACTGAATTATGGGAGGGCTGAAGAAATAAACTCTAGACTGAGCTTCCTGGGATGACTTTTAATAAGTGCTTTAGCCATCCAAAGGTGGCTACCATTATCACAATTAAGAAGCTGTAGCTCAGGAGGTTACCACAGAACAGTCACAGCTACTAGTGACAGAAATACACAACATCTGCCACAATTCAGACACTACTAAATTGGGAGCTGCTCCACCAGCTGCAAATTTCAGAATATGTTTTCACTGGTATAATAAGTATGAGAAAAATGAATGACTCTGGTTTGGCATGTAAAAGGCTGGGTATCACCACTCCATCCTAACAAGTAGAAAGATGAACAATCTCAAAAATCAACAACTCTTCATAAATCCTTCAGACAAGTGAGGTCCAAAGGGCAAACCACTATACCCCAAAATTGGAGAGACCAACAGACGAATACAGAGAATCAAAACTCACTGTATCATCAAGACAGCATGGTATTGGCACAAAAACAGACACATAGATCAATGGAATAATAGAGACCCCAGAAGTGGACCCTCAACTCTATGGTCAACTAATCTTTGACAAATCAGGAAAGAACTTCCAATGGAAAAAGAAAGCAGTCTCTTCAATAAATGGTGCTGGGAAAACTGGACACCCATATGGAGAAGAATGAAACTGGACCATTCTCTTACATCATAAACAAAGATAAACTCAAAATGGATGAAAGACCTCAATGTGAGACAGGAATCCATCAAAATCCTAGGGGAGACCATAGGCAGTAACCTCTTCAACATCAGCCACAGCAACTTCTTTCAATACCTGAAAGGCAAGGGAAACAAAAGCAAAAATGAAGTTTTGGGACTTCATCAAGTTAAAAAGCAACTGCACAGCAAAGGAAACAGTCAACAAAACTAAGAGGCAACCCATGGAATGGGAGAAGATATTTGCAAATGACATTTCAGATAAAGGGCTGGTACGAAGATCTATAAAGAACTTCTCAAACTCAACACCCCAAAACTAAATAATGCAGTCAAGGAATAGGCAGAAGACATGAACAGACACTTCTCCAAAGAAAATATACAAATGGCTAATAGACGCATGAAAAAATGCTCAACATCGCTAGCCATCAGGGAAATACAAATCAAAACCACAGTGAGATACCATCTTACACCAGTTAGAATGGCAAAAAATAACAAGACAGGAAACAACAAATGTTGGTGAGGATGAAGGGAAAGGGGAACCCTCTTACACTGTTGGTGGGAATGCAAGCTGGTACAGCCACTCTGGAAAACAGTATGGAGGTTCCTCAAGACGTTAAAAATAGAGGTACCCTATGACTCAGCAATTGCACTACTAGGTATTTATCCCAAAGATACATATGTAGTGAAAAGAAGGGGCACATGCACCCCAATGTTCATAGCAGCAATGTCCACAATAGCCAAACTGTGGAAGGAGCCAAGATGCCCTTCAACAGACGAATGGTTAAAGAACATGTGGTTCATATTTATAATGGAATATTACTCAGCCATTAAAAAGGATGAATACCTACCATTTGTATTGAAATGGATGGAACTGGAGGGAATTATGCTAAATGAAATAAGTCGAACTCTGGGAACCAAACTGAGGGTTAGAGAAGGGAGGGGGTGAGGAGATGGGGTAACCAGGTGATGGGGTTAAGGAGGGTACATGTTGTGATGAGCACTGGGTGTTATATGCAACTAGTGAATTGTTGAACCCTACATCAAAAAACTAATGATGTACTCTATGTTGACTAACTGCACATAAAAGGAAAAAAAAAAAACTCACTGCAGCATAAACCCACAAGCATAAATCTCAATAGGTTTTTCAGACCCGAGATAAGGAGACTTGAACTGTAATTGGTGAACTTCTAGATGCTTAGTGTTGAAAAGTCCAAAAGATAAAAATTCTGGAGGGGCTCAGTCCTTAGGGGCCCCACACTTTTGTGAATTTTACATGGAGGACCTCAACCAGGTTCTCATGGGAATATCAAAGAAAATCCCCTGTGTTTCTAGCAGAGGGAGGGGAAATGGAACTATTTGAAATATGCCAGAACATTATGTTCTTCTTTATAATCTTTACCCACAGGAGAAACTATTTAACAAGAGTCAAACTTCCTGGGATTTTATCAGAGCCTAATAGAACGAGGTGAAGAGAAATAGCCAACTTCAGACCATTCTATTCATCCTTTCCCACCAAAAGATGTGGTCACTCTGAAGCAAATATGAAGTTCACAGTCCAGAGGCATAGGCTCACTAAAAGACTGAGGCCTACTCATAGGACTACAGCATGCTTTCCCTTCTCCAATACTTCACCACTATATTATTAAAGATCTAATTACAGCAGTTTTGTTTACCCATAACATCATGTCCAGCTGTCATGAAAATAATGCAAGACATAATAAAAGGCAAAAACACAGTTTGAAGAGACAGATCAAGCATTAGAACCAGACTCAGATATGGAAGGAATTATAGAATTAGAGCAGAAATGTAAAGCAACTGTGATGAAGATGCTAAGGGCACTAATAGGTAAATTAAACAGCATGCTAGAACAGACAGACAGTGTTAGCAGAGAGAAGGAAATTTAAAGAATAAGAAGAAAAAGAAAGAAAGAAAGAAAGAAAGAAAGAAAGAAAGAAAGAAAGAAAGAAAGAAAGAAAGAAAAGCTAAAGATTAAAGAAAACTGTCATAAAAATGAGGAATACCTCTGCTAAGATTATTGGTATAATGGACATAGCTACAGAAGGACTCTGAACTTGAGGATATCTCAATAGAAATCCTCAATAGTGAAAAACAAGGAGAGAGAGACAGAGAGAGAGAATATCCAAGAACCATGGGACAACTACAAAAGGTGTAACATGTATATAATGGGGACTTCAGAAGGAGGAGAGAGAGAAAGGAACAGAAGAAATATTTGAAACAATAATGGCTGAGAATTTCTTCCAAATTAATGTCTGACACCACACTACAGATCCACGATGCTCAGAGAACACCAAACAGAAGGGTCAAAAAGCTACAACTAGACATAATCATTTTCAAACTGCAAAATATCAAAGATGAAAAAACCCTGAGAGAAGTCAGAGGAAAAAGATACCTTACCTACAAAGGAGCAAAAGTAAGAATTATCTCTAACTTCACAGAACCCGTGTCTGATGGTTAATGTTATGTGTCAATTGGACTTGGTCATGTGGTGCCCTGGTTTTTTGGGTAGATTCAGTTTGCTCTCCCCAAGGTGGATTGGCATCATCCAACCCATTGAGGGCCTGAATAACAAACAAACAAACAAACAAAAAGTTGGAGGAAGAATTTGAGAATCTTGTCCTTCCCACTGGCTTGCTTAAACTGGAACATTGACCTTTTCTTGCCCTCTGCATTCCTTGTTCTTAGGCCTTCAAATCCAGACTGGAATCTAAATCATCATCTCCCCTGGTTCTTAGGCATCTGGCCTTATACCACCAGCTTTCCTGGGTTTTCAGCTTGCAGTTGGCAGATCATGGGACTTTTCAGTCACCATAATTGTGTGAACCAATTCTTTATAAGACCCTTGTATGTATATGAGAGACTCCTTTATGTAATATGTGTAGACATGTATCCTATTAGTTGTGTTGCTGTAAAAAAGCTTGATTATACACTATGTAAGCAAGAAGAGAGTGGAGTGAAATATTTAAAGTGTTGAGAGAAAAAAATCTCACCAACCTAGAATTTGCTCTCTTTCAAATGTGAAAGAGAAATAACTTTTTTCATACAAACAAAAATTTAAAAAAAATTTATTATGTTCAGTTAGCCACTGTAAGTACATCATTAGTTTTTGATGTAGTGTTCAATGATTCATTAGTTGTGTATAACACCCAGTGCTCATCACAACATGTGCCCTCCTTAGTACCCCTCATCTGGTTTCCCCATCCCCCCAAACCCCTCCTCTCTGAAACTCTGTTTGTTTCCCCGGGGTCCATAGTCTCTCATAGTTCATCTCCCTCTCTGATTTCTCTCCCTTCAGATTTCCCTCCTTCCACTATGGTCCTCCGTGCTACTGCTTATGTTCCACATATGAGTGAAACCATATGATAATTATCCAAGATCTATAAAGAGCTTCTCAAACTCAACAATCAAAAAAAAAATAACCCAGTCAAAAAATGGGCAGAGGACATGAACAGACTCTTCTCCAAAGAAGACATACAAATGGCTAACAGATACATGAAAAAATGCTCAACATCACTAGCCATCCGGGAAATACAAAGCAAAACCATACAAACGAAATTTGAAGGAATTTGTGGCCAGTACACTGCTCTTGCCAGAAATGTTAAAAGAAGTTCCTCAAAGACAAAGAAAATTCAGGAATTTGGATCTACATAAGAAAGGGGGGGGTGCCTGGGTGGCTCAGTCATTGAGCATCTGCCTTTGGCCCAGGGTGTGATCCCGCATTCTGGGATCGAGCCCCACATTGGGCTCCTCCACTGGGAGCCTGCTTCTTCCTCTCCCACTCCCCCTGCTTGTGTTCCCTCTCTCGCTGGCTGTCTCTCTCTCTCTGTCAAATAAATAAATAAAATCTTTAAAAAAAAAAAAAGAAAGGAAGTGCATCATTTTAACTGAAGACAAAATTAAAACTTTTATTTGTCATATTCTTATTTGATCTGACAGGTAACAGTTTGTCCAAAATAATAGTAACAATATAGTAACATTATGTATGCTTATATATAAGTGAAATGAATCACAATAATGATACAAGGGACAGGAAGGAGGAATTAGGACTATTTCATTATTATAAGGCACTCATACTGCCTGTGAAGTAGTATAGTGTTGTATGAAAGTGGACTTGGATTAGCTGTGGATGTATATTTACATATATTTACAGCAGGAAATATATATTGCAAACTTTGAATGTTAGTGGTCTAAATNCTTGTACAACCAATAAAAAAAGTAAAAAAAAAATAAGGAAACATAATTCACATGTTTAGAGAGAAATTGAATCATATAAAATTCTCAAGTAAAACCACAAAAGGCAGAGAAGGAGGGGAATACATAATAAGAACTACGAATAAGGGCCATACATAAAACAGTATTAAATATTCTAGTTATAATGCAATGATGTCAATAATCACTTTGAATGTTAGTGGTCTAAATACACAAAGTAAAAGAGTGATTGTCAGACTGGATAAAACACAGCTACAGGCTGTCCACAAGAAGCACGTTTGGAATATAAAGACACATAAATTAAAAGTAAATGCATGGGGGGAAATATACCATGCTGACACTAATCAAAAGAAAACAGGAGTACCTATATTAATTTTAGAAAAAGAAGACTTCATGAGGGGAAAGTTATCAGGAAAATGAGGGGCATTACATAATGAATAAAGAAAGGGTCAATACACCGAGAAGATACAATCCTTAATGTGTATGTACCTAATAACAGAGGACCAAAGTACATAACACAAAAGCTGATAGAATTGCAAGAAGAAATAGATAAATCTTCTATTATATTTGGATACTGTAACACAGCTCTATCAGAAATGGACAGATAAGCTGGCAGGAAATCAGTAAAGACAGAGTTGATCTCAATGTCACCATCATTCAAACGGATATAATGGACATCCATAGACTACTTTATACAAAACCAGCAGAATACATATTCTTCCCAAATTCACATGAAACATTCACCAAGATAGATCATATACTGGGCCATAAAACACATCTTAACAAATTTGAAGGACTAGAACTTTCATAATGTCTGCTCTCAGCCCACACTGATATTAAATTAGATATCAATTACAGAAAGATAACTGGAAAGTTCCAAAAAATACTTGGTATACCACATGGGTCAACGGAGAAATCTTAACGGAAATTTAAAAAATTTTGGAACCAAATGAAAATGAAAACACGACTTCTAAAAATTTATGGAATTCAGTGAAGAACAAATGAAGCCCAAAGTTAGTAAAAAGAAGAAAATAAAGATGACAGTGGTAATAAATGATATAGAGATTGAATACACAGCAGAAAAGATCAAGGAAACTAGAGCTGGTTCTTTGAACAGATAAACAAAATTGACAAATCTTTAACCAGACTAAGAAAAAAAAAAAACTTATAAAATCAGAAATGGAAGAGAAGTAACAACTAATATCAAAGAAGTAGAATCTATCCCAAGTGACTACTATGAACAATTACATGCTTACAAATTGGACAGTCTAGAAGAAATGGAAAAATTCCTAGTGTCATTCCAAGATTGGATCATGAAGTAATAGAAAATTTGAATAGACTTACTAGTAAGGGGATTGGGTCAATAATAAAAACTCCCCAAAACTCTCTGTAGCTTTCAGGGCCAGAGCTTCACTGGTGAATTCTACCAAACATTCAAAGAAAATTTAATACCAATCCTTCTCTAAATATTCCAAAAATTGAAGAGGAGTGAATGCTTCCAAACTCTTTTTAGGCCAGTACTCCCCTGATAACTAACACACATAGATACCACAAAAAAAGAAAAATTCAAGCCAGTATCCGTGATGAACACAGATGTAGAAATCCTCAACAAAATATTAGCAAACCGAATTCAACATTATGCTAAAAGAATAGTACACTATGAACAAGTGGGACTTAATGCAGGGATGCAAGTGTGGTTCAATATCTGTAAATCAATCCACATGATACAGAACATTAACAAAGGAAGCATAAAAATCATCATCATAATAGATGTGAAATAGTGTTTCACAAAATTCAACATCTATTTATAATAAAAACTCTCAAAAAAAGTGGGTAGAGCTCAGATGTACCTCCACATAATAAAGGCCATATATGACAAACCCACAATTAACATAGGTGAAAAGCTGAAAGCTTTTCCTTTAAGACCAGGAACAAGACAAGGATGCCCACTCTTGCCACTTTTGTTCAATATACTATTGGAGATCCCAGACAGAGCAAATAAGCAGGAAAAAATAAAAATAAAATGCATCCCAATTGGAAAGAAAGAAATAAAATTCTCAATATTTGCAAACAACATGATTTTATACACAGAAAATTCTAAAGACCCCACCAAACAAAACAAAACAAAACAAAACAAAAGACCTGTTATAATTAATAAAGAATTTGGTAAATTTGCAGGGTCCCAAATCCATATACCAAGATCTATTATGTTTTTATATATCAGCAACAAACTATCAAAATAAGAAATTAAGAAAACAGTCCCATTTGCAATTACATCAAAAAGAATATAATACCTAGGAATAAATCTAACCAGAGGTGAAAGACCTATAAACTGAAAACTAGAATACATGGATGAAAGTAATTGAAAAAGACAGAAATAAATGGGAAGATATTCTGTGTTCATTGATTGGAAAAATTAATATTATTAAAATGACCATGCTTCCCAAAGCAATCTATAGATTCAATGTAATCCTTATAAAAATTAAAATGGCACTTTCTACAGAAATAGAAAAAACAATTCCAAAAGATCCTGAATGGCCAAAACAATCTTGAGAAAGAAGACCAGAGCTGGTGGTATCACATTTTACAATTTCAAACTATATTATAAAGCAATAGTAATAAAAACAGTATGGCATTGGCATAAAAATGAATAGATCAAGGGAACGAAATAGAGAGCAGAGAAATAAACCCATTCTGTATGGTTAATTAATTTATGACAGAAGAGCCAAGAATATACATAGGGAAAGGACAATCTCTTCAATAAACAGTGCTGGGAAAACTGGATGCATACAAAAGATGAAATTAGACCACCACCTTACACCACACACAAAAATTAACTCAACGTGGATTAAAGATTTGAATGTAAGACATGAAATCATACAACTTCTAGTAGGAAATGGAGGTGGTAAACTCCCTGACATCAGTTTGAGTGATAATTTTTTAGACCAGACTCCAAGTTCAAGGGCAACAAAAGCAAAAGTAAACAAATGGGATTATATCAAACTAAAAAGCTTTGTACAATGAGGGAAACCATCAACAAAAAGAAAAGGCTATGTATTGAATAGAAGATACTTGCAAATCACATATCCAATCAAGGGATAATACCTAAAATATATATGGAATTCATACAGCTCAATAACCAAAAAACAAATAATTCAATTAAAAATGAGCAGATATGAATAGATATTTTTCCAAAAAGACATAATGATTGCCAAATGGCACATGAAAAGATGTGCATTATTGCTAATCATCAGGGGAATTCAAATCAAAACCACAAAAAGATATCATCTCAGACCTATCACAATGGCTATTATCAAAAAGACAATGAATAGCAAATATTGGCAGGGAAATAGAGAAAAGGAAACCCTCATTCACTTTTGTTGGGAATTTGAATTGGTGCAGTCACCATGGAAAACATCATGGAGCTTTCTCAAAAGAATTAAAATAGAACTAGCATTTGATCCAGTATTCTATTTACGAATTCCTATTTGAAGAAAACACAAATACTAATTCAAAGAGATATATGTACCTCTATGTTCAGTGCAGCATTACTTAGAATAGCCAAGATATGAAAACAGCTTAAGTGTTCATCACTGGGTGTGTGGATAATGATGTGGCATATATAAAAAATGGGATACAACTCAGCCATTAATAAAGAATGAAATCTTACCACTTGAAACAATATGGATGGACCTTGAGGATATCATGCTAAGTGAAAGAAATCAGATAAGACAAATACTGTATGACTTCATTTATATATGTAATCTTAAAAAAAATAAGCCAATGAACAAATAAAACAAAACAAAACTCACAGATCTAGAGAAGAGATTGGTGGTTGCCAGAGAGAGAGGGTGGGAGGTAGACAACATGGGTGAAAGGGAATGAGAGGTACAATCTTCTAGTTACAAAATAAATAACTCATGGGAATGTAATGTACAGCATGGTAACTATAATCAATAATATGGTATTGCATATTTGAAAATTTCTGAGAGTAGATTTTGAAAGTTCTTATCATGAAAAAAATTGTAACTTTGTATGGTGACAGATGATAACTAGTATTATTGTGGTAATCATTCCACAATGTACACAAAGATCAAATCGCTATGTTGTATACCTGAAACTAATATAAGGACATGTATCAATTATATGTTAATAAAAAAATACATGTGTCTTTATATATAAAATTCAGTTATGCACAAGTAAATCCTGTGAATCTTTTCTCTGGTCTTTCCCAGACAGACTTATGGTCATTTACCAGTGTGACTTCCCACTGGGCAAAGTGTAGTACTCAGAACTTCCAGGATATAAAATACTGACTCTAAATTGATGTTAATCTCTAGAGAATTGGAAAACCACTGTGTGTTCCACTGGATAGCCTGAGGGCTTATAGTGTCAGGAGACAGATGGAATTAATAGTTCAATGTGTGCTTAGTGGAACTACTGGCCAGTCCTTCAGTTATATTTCCAGTCCAAGCATGTGGATTGTTTATAACTGGCAGAAGAGCACATGAATTTCCTAACTAGTGTGAGGACATGGGAAGGGCCTAGAAAAAGTTTCTGAAATAACTCTGCCACCCTTACCACCTTCTAAAATTGTAATACTATTATAGTAGATAATCATAGATAAAAATGGAGAACATAATCTTGCCCTAGGCTATGTCAGAGACCCTGCTCTGTTATAATGTAGATTAAAGAGATGTTGAGTTCCATAATATCTCACAGAATAACATGTCAATCGATTACATTGATAACATGTGAATAGGACCTAGTGAAAAGAAAGTAGCAAGAACTCTACATGCCTTAGGAGCCAGACCCATAGGTAAGGTTTCAACTTGTCTAGTTATGTGGGGGTAAGTAAGACAATCTGCTTTCAAATGTGAAATACACTGCTGCACCTTGCACCCCAGACACAAAGAAAGATATTTTGAAGATAATTTTGAAGATAACATATACCACATTTTGGAATGCTGCTGTTATTCATTTACTGGTTTATCTACAACACTCAGGAGTGGCTTGGTCTCTGAGCAAGTGAAGACCCTGGTTCAGTTCTCAACTATATTTCAAACTGCTCAATTACATGGACTTTATGACCTAGTAGACCCAATAGCATTGGAAGTATTGTAGATGGAACATTTTATGGAACTTCTAGAAAGCTGTCAGATAAGGATAACAGCATAGACCTCTAAAGTTAAATAAATCCATGCATTTATTTAGCAATAACTATTCTTCATTTGAAATGTGGCTCTGTCTTGTTACTGGGAGTTTGTAGAGTGAACACCTGTTCATGGGATACCACAACTATGCAACTGGTATTGAAAATCATGAATTGTGTGATCTGATCCACCGAACCATAAAATTGGATGTGCGCAGTAGCATTTTATTGTAAAATGAAAATGGTATATATTAAACTTGGCCACATAGATCCAGGAAGGCACAAATAAACTGTATAAATAGATGGCTCAGACTCCCAGGGCACCTAATCCTGCTGCTTCACTGCCTTTCCCTAAACTACAGATACGACCTCATGGGGAGTTCCCCATGATTAATTAATGGACTAAGAAAAAGTGTGAGTCTGGTTTCCTGTTTGGTCTCCAAGATATACTGGTACTGGCTAGAAGTAGATGGCCACTGCTTATAATTGCGCTCAGTGACAGCTCTTGAAAACAACGGTAAAGAGAAGTGTTTCTAATGTTTAACTTCCTACAGAAGGAGAGATGACCCAAAATATGCATCTACAATGATTTATGAGGAGTGGCTAATAAATTGACTACTATGTAAGTCCTGACAGAGTTGGAAAAAAAAATAAAATAGGAATGTTTTCCAAGGAGATCTGGAGACTAGGAATACAGATGGACATTTTAAAATGGGCATAGTGTGGAGACATGCATGTCCCATCTAACTTTGCACTAGAAAAATAATCCTATTTGGTGTAAGCTATCAATAATCTGGAAGACAAGACAATCCATCCTGTGGATGAGTGTGTTTTTCCATAGATCAAAGGAGCAAAATAGAGATCCCAGAAAAAATCCCCACGCTTATATGGTCAATTAATCTATGCCAAAGGAGGCAAGAGTATATGATGGGCTTAAAGACAGTCTCTTCAACAAATGGTTCTGGGAAAGCTGGACAGCTTCATGTGAAAGAATGAAACTGGACCACTTTTTTACATCATACACAAAAATAAACTCAACATGGATTAAAGACCTAAATGGAGACCTGAAGCTGTAAAACTCCTAGAAGAAAACATAGGCAGTAATTTCTTTGACATTGGCCATAGCAACACGTTTCTACATGTCTCCTCAGGCAAGGGAAACCAAAATAAAATTAAACTATTGGGATCACACCAAAATAAAAAGCTTTTGCCCAGTGAAGGAAAATATCAACAAAATGACAAGGCAACCTACTAAATGAGAAGATATTTGATATATCTGATAAGAGGTTAAAATCCAAAATATATGAAGAACTTATATAACTCAACACCAGGAAAATAAACAACCCAATTAACAATGGGCAGAGAACCTGAATAAACAGTTTTCTAAAGAAGCCATACAATGGCCAAAAGACACATAAACAGATACTCAACATCGTTCATTATCAAATAAAAAAGACAAGAAATTACAAGTGTTGACAAGGATATGGAGAAAACAGAACCCTCATGCACTGTTGGTGGGAATACAAATTGGTGCAGCCACTGTTAAAAACAGTAGGGAGGTTCTGATAAAATTAAAAATAGAATTACTGTATGATTCAGTTAATCCCATTACTGGATATTCACCCAAAGAAAATGAAAACACTAGTGGAAAAGGTATGTGCAATCCTATGTTTATTATTTACAATACCATGGTATGGAAGCAACCAAAGTGTTTATCGATAGATGAATGGATTAGAAGATATGAGACATAGATAGATAGATAGATAGATAGATAGATAGATAGATAGATAGATCGATCCAATGGGATATTACTCAGGCATAAAAAACAATGGGATCTTGCCATTTGGGACAACATGTATGGATCTAGAGGATATAATGCTAAGTGAAGTTAGACAGGGAAAGACAAATACCATATGATTTCACTTATGTGTGGAATTTGAGAAAGAAAACAAACAAAGGAAAACAAAGAAGCAAACAAACAAAACCTAACATAAATACAGAGAACAAACTGTGGTTGCCAGAGGGAAGGTGGCAGCGGGGAGAGGAGGAGGATGGGTGAAATAGATAAAGATTAAGGTGCACTTGACGATAAACATTAAGGTTACACTTAACATGATGAGCAATGAGTAACATATAGAATTGTTGAATCACAGTGTACTCCTGAAACTAGTATAGCACTGAATGTTAATTATAGTTCAGTGAAAAAAATGTTCTTTTTCCCAAGTCATATTTCTTGCCTAAGGCCATGAACAAAATGGCCATGGTGGAGACTGTGCATGTGCTTGACAATATAGATTTCTCTTCAACAAACTTGACCTGAGTTCTAATCAGCCAAAAGCAGAGGCTAATGATTCTTCAATATGAAATTATTCTATAGGAATTCAGACATCTACTTGGAAAAGGTTGGTTGTTTTCAATCCTTTTCCTCATTTGAGTAGCATCTTTTACTTAATAAGAATAGCCTGAAGTACTTCTATCAATACCAACCTTCAGAGATTTAGATAATACTTTATGTGTTATGCGTTACTATTTTATCTCACATATATCATGTCTGATTAAGGAATAGACTTTAGAAGAAAAACAGTAGACAAAGATAGTAATGCCAAGAGTATTCATTACCATTACCACATGCCCAGTGACCCCAAAATAGTTGGCTTGATAGAATGAATCTGCTGAAGACTCAGGCATAGTACCTGATAAGAAAGGACTTCTGGTACAATATAACTTAAGCAGGTGCACAGATATGTTATTCCTTCCTCATTTTAGTGAAGAAAAATAAGGCTCATAGAGGCAAAGGGCTTGTTACCTTGGTATATCCATTAAGTGGCATAACTGGAATATTAATCAGTATCTATAATTTTAAACCTATGGTCTTTAATTATGTGGCATTTAAAACTTTCTTCAAATTTTATCCAATTTACCTGTTAAACTTTGACTTTCATGACTAGTTGAAAAAAAAACCCTGTTTTGTATTCCCATCAAGATATTTATTCTGTAAAAAATTATTCATTATACATGTCTATGTCACAGGTATTCTGTGAGAAGCCAGAGATCAGATATGAAATATGTAGTTCATTAAATGTGTAGAATGTTTTGGGTAGTATAGACATTTTAATAATATTTGTTTTTCCGATCCATGAGCATGTAATATCTTTCCATTTCTTTGTGTCATCTTTAATTTCTTTCATCAGTGTTATGTATTTTTCAGAGTACAGGTCTTTCACCTGTTTGATTAGGTTTATTCCTAGGTATTTTATGAATTTTGGTGCAATTATAAATGGGATTGATTCCTTAATTTCTCTTTCTGTTGCTTCATTATAAATGTATAGAAATGAAACAGATTTCTGTACATTGATTTTTGTATCCTGAGATTTTACTGAATATGTGTATCAGTTCTAGCCATTTTTTGGTAGAGTCCTCAGGTTTTCCATGTAGAGTATCATGTCATCTGCAAATAGTGAAAGTTTTAATCCTTCCTTGCCAATTTGGATGCCTTTATTTATTTTCATTGTCTGATTGCTGTGGCTAGGACTTCCAGTGCTGTGTTAAATGACATTGGTGAGGGTGGACATCCTTGTTCTGTTCCTGAGTGTGGAGGAAAAGCTCTTAGTTTTTCCCACTGAGGATGATATTAACTGTGAATTTTTTTAATAAATGGCTTCTATTATGTTGAGGTGTGTTCCCTCTAAATGTACTTTGCTGAGGTTTTTATCATGAATGGATGTTGTACTTTGTTAAATGCTTTTTCTTCATCTATTGAAATGATAATATGCTTTTTATCCTTTCTTTTATTAGTATGGTGTATCACATTGATTGATTTATAAATATTGAACCACACTTGCAACCCAGTAATAAATCCCACTTGATCATGGTGATTGATTTTTTTAAATATATTGTTGGATTTTGTTTGCTAGTATTTTTTTGAGAATTTTTGCATCCACTTTCATCAGGGATATTGGTCCGTAATTCTCTTTATTTGTAGAATCTTTATCTGGTTTTTGTATCAGTGTATGCTGGCCTCAAAGAATGAATTTGGAAGTTTTCCTTCCTTTTTTATTTTTGGGATAGTTTGAAAAGAACAGGTATTGACTTTTCTTTAAATGTTTGGTAGAAATGCCTGTGAAGCTATCTGGCCCTGGATTTTGTTTGGTGATTTTTGATTACTGATTCAATTTCTTTGCTGGTTATTGGTCTGTTCAATTTTTCTATTTCTTCCTATTTCGGTTTTGAGAGTTTATATGTTTCTATGAATTTACCCATTTCTTCCAGGTTGTCCAGTTCATTGGCATATAGTTTTTCATAATATTTTTTATAATTATATTTCTGTGGTATTGGTTGAATTTCTCCTTTCTCATTTGTTATTTTATTTATTTGGATCCTTTCTCTTTTCTTGTTGATAAGTCTGGCTAGAGTTTTGTCCTTTTTTTTTTTTTCCCCTTCAAAAAACCAGCTTCTGGTTTCATTGATCTGTTCTATTGCTTTTATTTTCTGTTTGTTTGCTTTGTTTTGTTTTAGTTTATATACCATTTATTTCTGCTTTAATCTTATTATTTCCTTTCTTCTCCTAGCTTTATGCTTCCTTTGTTGTTCTTCATCTAACAATCCCTATCAGTTTCCCAACAGCGTTTTTCACAGAGTTTAACAAACAATCCTAAAATTTGTGTAGAACCACAAAAGGCCCCGAATAACAAAAGCAATGCTGGAGGCATCGCAAGTCCAGACTTCATGTTCGATTACAAAGCTTTAGTGATCAAAACAGTATGGTAGTGGCATAAAGATAGACACATAAATATATGAAACGGAATAGAAAACCCAGAAATGAGCCCACAGCTATATGGTCAGTTAATATTGGGCAAAGCAAGAGAGAATATCCAATGGGAAAAAGACAGTCTCTACAACAAATGGTGTTGGGAAAACGGACATCTACATGCAAAAGAATGAAACTTCTTTCTAGATATGTCTCCTGAGGCAAGGGAAACAAAAGCAAAAACACTATTGGGACTTCATCAAAATAAAATGCTACTGCACAGCAAAGGAAATAATCATCAAAACTAATTGGCAACCTACAGAACGGGAGAAGATATTTCCAAATGACATATCTGATAAAGGGTTAGTATCAAAATAAATAAAGTACTTATGAAAATCAACACCCCAAAACAAATAATCCAACTAAAAATGGGTAGAAGACATGAAGAGTCATTTTTCCAAGGAAGAAATACAGATGGTCAATAGCCACATGAGTGGATGCTCACTATCACTGATCAACAGGGAAATACAAATCAAAACCACAATGAGATATCACTTCATACTGTCAGAATGGCTAAAATCATCAACACAAGAAGAACAGGTGTCAGCAAGGATGTGGAGAAAGGAAAACCCTCTTGCACTATTGGCAGGAATGCAAACTGGTACAGCCATTCTGGAAAACAGTATGGAGGTTCCTCAAGAAGTTAAAAATAGAACTACCCTATGATCCAGGAATTGCACTATTAGGTATTTACCCAAAGAACACAAAAATACTACTTCAAAGGGATACATGCACCCTGATGTTTATAGCAGCATTACTACAATAACCAAATTATGGAAACAGCCTAAGTGTTTCTCAACTAATGAATGGATAAAGAAGAGGTGGTATATGTGTATAATATCTCCATATATATATATATACACACACACACACATACATATGGAATACATACAATGTATGTATGTATACATATAATGGAATACCACTCAGCCATGAAAAATGAAATTTTACCATTTGCAATGACATGGATGGAGCTAGAGAGTATTTTTTTTAAAGATTTATTTATTTTAGAGAGAGTGTGGGAGGGAGGGGCAGAGGGACAGGGAGAGAGAGAGAATCTCCAGGAGACTCCCAGCTGAGTGAGAAGCCCAATACAGGGCTCAATACCACAGTGCTGAGATCATGACCTGAGCCAAAATCAAGAGTCAGACGTTAACTGAATGAGCCACCCAGGCACCCCAAGACAATATTCTTTTTTAACTTTTTTTTTAGAGAGAGGAGAGGGGGAGTGGGAGAGAGAGAATCTTAAACAGGCTCCACACCCAGCGTGGAGCCCAACATGGGGCTTGATCTCAGTACCCTGAGATCATGACCTGAGCCAAAACTGAATTTGATGCCTAATAGACTGAATCACCCAGACACCCCACTGACAGTATTATGCTAAGCAAAATAAGTCACCCAGGGAAGGACAAATGCCATATGATTTCACTCATGTGTGGGATTTAAGAAACAAAACAAACAAACAAATAAAGGGGAAAAAGAGAGAGAGAGAGAAAGAGAGGCAACCCAAGAAACAGACTCTTAACTATAAAGAAAAAACTGATGGTTACCAGAGGGAAGGTGGGTGGTTTAATAGGTGATGGGGATTAAGGAGTATGCTTGTGATGAGCACTGGGCATTGGTATGGAAGTGTTGAATCACTATATTGTACACCTGAAGCTAATATTACACTGTATGTTAAGTAACTGGAATTTAAATAAAAAATTTAAAAAATAACATAAAATATGTAGTTCCTGCCTTCAAGGAACATGCACCTTAGTGTATAAACTATTAGTCTGCATGATTATAAGCACACAATTTGCTTCACTTAACAAATCTACCAAGCATTGGCTATGAAGAAGATACTATGGTACATTTTAGGAATAAAAAAGATGAAAATTATTTGAATTATTTAATTACTTAATAACAGGAGATAGATAAGCAGGAAAATTATAATGCAAGGTAGAATATGACAAATGACCAAGAGAAACACATGTGAAAATATGGAATTTATATCAAACTGTGTCACAATTCCAGTTTCTGATTTTTCAGAATGAAGTTCATCTTTTGTGTTAAGAAAGGGCATGCTCATTTGATATGTCATGCCTATCACTTATAAATGGCAAAACACAACGGTGAAGAAGGCTGACATGTCATCCTCAAATTTTAACCTGTTGTCATCTGTCAAGTAACTTATAATTTAAACTAGTTTAAATATAGGGTAATTGCTTCCTTTTTCCTTTTTTTAAAATTTTTAAATAGAAACAATAAGGAATGATTGATAGGTATTTTTTTCAAGTAACAGGAAATGAAGAAACTTCAGTACAACTTTCAAGTCTTAATGCAACATAACAGTTTAAGTCATTAATACAGCTCAGCTGGATTCCTTTTTAAGTATTTTAAAAATAAAATTTGATAGAGAAGATGTGGGAGAGAAAATAGAATTTCCTAATGAATTATGTCCTGATGGTGGCAAAAATAATGTGCATATCCAAGCTATCGAGTCATTGTATGTGGAGTAGTGGAGAAGGAATTGCAAACATTTTATATAAGCTCTTAATTATAAGGATATTTATTACTCATAGTTTGGCCATTAATAGAGTCAGAATAGAAATTAAAAAAAAAAACAGATTGATTGGCCACAGAGCTAAGATCTTAACACTAATAACATCCTATAGAAATATTTCAAGAAGAATTTTTGATTTACTGATTTTGAATTCTATTTCTCCAAATTTTTATTATTACTGAAATGGTAAAACCATAGCAGATATTGGGTTTAATATTATAAACCACTAAGTGTTTAATTCTGTGTATTAAACCAATCTATTCTTCACTGTGTATTAAGCCAGTCTTATGACAGAATATCAAAGACCGTTATGCCTGTACAAGTTTCCCATAAAACATCTGAGTTGTCGGCAATGTCACTAGTAATAAGAACAACTTTTATTTGAGTATTTTAAGAATTTTAAAATAATGTAATAGGTAATAAAATCTGAATTGACTTTTTACTACTTTCCTGAAGTTAACCTCTGTAAAAATAACATAATCATTTCTGAGAGTCTATTTTCCAGATACTATGCTCTATGCTTAATGCTTTTGTGGACTACCTAGTTTGAGTCTCAAAACAACTTCTTTATTATCCTCATTTTATTTATTCAAGCTCAGAGCGGTTACACTACTATTATTTTGCGGAGCCTGTGTTTTTCCAAAAGTAGGGGCCTTTATTTCTAATTTTACTATTTTTCTTCTGCATTTCATTATTTTATCAAAATTTTCCTCTTATCTTTGTTATTCATTTGACTAACCTAGCTTTGTTCCTATCCTCATATCCCCTACCTTCTAATCTATATTTCTGTAACAACTGTTTTATCTGTTAGGAATTTCTATTGGGAATCATCGATATTTGAATTTCTAGCCCTTATTACATAAAGATTTGTGAATTAAAATCATGAATATTACACCATTGAAAAATAAAAGTTGAATACATAGGAAACTGAAATAATCATTTTCCTAAACAGAGTAAAAAAAGACTCCTACACAGAGTAAAAAACAAAAGTTGTAAAAACTCTGTTTACAATTTACACCAACAACCAAAGTCGAATATTAACCTTGTAATTTTACCTTATATTCAAATATCTTTACTTATATTCTTGACCTTCAGTTACCAATGTTTTTATATTATTTATTACATTACATATAATTCTTATACACAATGCAGAATTTTTTACTAGATTATAGTTTGTAGATCATCATTATTTCCAATGCTAATTTTATCATGACCGTTTTTATTCAGCCTTATGATTTCAGATTGTCTTCCATTTAACTTATGTTGTATGTCAGATAAATCTTCATCAGGCCTTAAAATGTCAAACACTTACTAAAATTGCTTACGTGATTCTAATTCCCTTCCTGAGCTAGGGCAAGAAAAGAATTAGCAAGGTATGTGTAATGAAAAACAATTTCATATTTTAATTCAGTAATGAATTTCAGAGTCTTTGTGAGGCTTAAGCTTAATACTTGATTGGATATGATACTATTCTTAAATTCTCTGTCTTAAAAGAAAAAGACAAAAAAACTTCCCTGTCATGGGAATTCCCAACTGATGCTATTTGCAAATATTTTTACTAATTTTAACTGCATCTGCTGTTAAAAAGAACTTTTGTTGTTGGTGGTGGTTTTTTTTTTTAAGATTTTATTTATTTATTTATTTATTTGACAGAGAGAGACAGCCAGCGAGAGAGGGAACACAGCAGGGGGAGTGGGAGAGGAAGAAGCAGGCTCCCAGCCCAGGAGCCTGATGTGGGTCTCGGTCCCAGAACGCTGGGATCACACCCTGAGCTGAAGGCAGACGCTTAACAACTGGGCTACCCCAGCGCCCCAAAAGAACTTTGTTTTTAAAGGTAATCAGACTTATGCTATTACACATCAAATTCAACATTTTAAAAACAATCTTGGTAACAACTTGGCAATATAGTTTTATATGCTAATTTCATCATTATGGGTGTGAATACTGTTTTTGTTTAACTTGGAAGTTAAATTGAACTAATAATTCATTAATTTACCAGACAATTCTCACTGTTTATTTCACATATAAAACATGTTTAATATGAAAAGATACAGATTAATAGATTTGCTGGTAACTGTTTTAATTTTCCAATGAAATTAACAAAGGAGGGGGAAAAAGAAGAAAATTGTTATGCATTTTAAGACTTAAATTTAATATTTGCTTGAATATGATACTATTCTTAACTTTCAGAATATGGGAAATATAAAAATATTTAAAATATTTCATTTTAACCAAAGTAACTTACATGTTGATTTATAGCATAATTTCCATTAAAAATTGATTAGGCACATGGTATTTATCTTCTCAAAATAGAGATATGAAATTTCATAAAACAGGGTGATCCTATTTATGGAGACTTTTTATGGGCTCGTGTTACACAGAACTAGTCTCAAACTTACATAAAGTTTAAATTATCAAAGTTTGTGTGTATATTCGCTCTTGGAACTAGTCATGCTTTGTATGAAGAAAAGCAAGTACGTTTTCCCAACTATTTTATAGAAACCAGAGATTTACATTCACCTGTGATAGGAGTCCCACAGTGGTTTGGGCAAGTGGGAGTGAAATGGAAAATGTAGTTCAGGAAATGGAATTGGTAAGAACTATCTCACTAAGAAAATCTCATTCCCACGGTCACTCTCTGGATTTACAGTAGCAGGATTTTTTGGGTTTTTGGTTTTTTTTTTTTGACATTTGCTTAGTTATGCCCTAAAAGAATTTTGAAAAACTGTGTACCTTCTCAGACATTTTAGAATTGACACATAAAAAATTCAATTAAGATTTTTTAGATTTAAATGCCACTCTGCCAGTCCTCTAGATAGCACAGGCAATACTGAATGGAAAAACATCAATTCAGAAATGGTGAGTTGAAATGCAACTCAGGAGAGCTGGACTATAAATGTGAAAATGATTTAGAAATTCTGTAACCAATTGCTTTTGTATATTTATACACAAGAGAGAGGGATGATGAAAATACATGTCTAAGGAGGTTTAAAGTATCTCAGTAAGTATAAAACAACATTCTAGGTGATTAGAGTACATTGTATTGTCATTTAATCAGCAGCACGTTTTTCACTTTCTTGGCTCTTAATAACAAAATTGTGATTAGGGGCGCCTGGATGGCTCTGTGGGTTAAGCGGCCAACTCCGTTTCCTCTCAGGTCATGATTGAGCTCTCACATCAGGCTCTGAGGTCCGTGAGGAGTCTGCTGCAGATTTTCTTGCCCTCTACCACCAGCTCATGTGCTCTCTTTCTCTCTCTCTCTCTCAAATAAGTAAATTAATAAAATATTTAAATAATAATAATAGTAAAATTGTCATTTATAATCTATGGAATTTTAGATGTTATAAGAGGCAGTCCCTCTAGCAGCTGAGCAAGGGATGGATTTGAGGGGCTGACTGAAACTGGAGACAAAGAAAGGTCAGAAGGAGCTCCCAGTGAGAGATGATGGTGAGTCTGAATGAGGAACACAGGGCTTTGGGGAGGAACAGGACAAGGTGCCCCTGAGATAGCTATGTGGGAAGTAGAATAGAAAAACTTTAGTGATAGATTCATATGTCATGGGTGAGAACAAGAAAGATTTAAGGATAACGCCCTGGATGATTAGAAACTGTTGGTATATTTTTGGGATAATACATTATTTCAAAAATGTGAAATGTCTACAAGGACACAGTGCAAAAAGTCTATCATTGGAAAATGAAAAGAAAAGTAGAACACAGAGTAGTATCCGATGCTGATTATGGTAATGCTTGTACGAGGGTAAGCAGAGGAGGGCCTAGAGATTAGTAAATCCATGTGTTTTGGAAAAGGGATTTCTTTGCATTTTGTTCATCTTTTTACTTTGAAGGCAGTTAATTATGTGCGGAAGAAGCATGTTCACCAAGGGCAATACTGGAGTGAGGATCTAGTATATGTAAAAAAAATATTATCTAAATATTAATCTAACTTTATTCATCGGTGGAGCATTACTCTAGTCTTTTATATTTGGAAATAAATGAGTCTCCTGTTAGGGGATCTAAATAATTTCACAATACCCTACCTGTTTATAAACGTGTAAATTGTTGAAATTCAGAATTTTATTAACAGAAATGCTACATTCTGTAATTGCTTCCTCATATTCTTGAGGTTCTACTTCGTATTCTTAATTCTAATTTTTAATTATTTTATAATAAAAAGGCTAGTTTCATTCCAAATCCCAGTTTAACGCTCAGAGCCTTACTTCCATCGACTGGGGAGCTATGCCTCTAGCTAAAAGGACGTGCATGGTTTGTTTTGTTTGGAAGATGTTTTATTCTCCCATTGTACTGTCATATTGTTCAACTGGCTACTTTTCCAGCTGGGGGCATTGGCCATTGTTTCCTAATGAGTGGTATAAACTGCTGAGGTTCTATTCATTGCTAAGTATTTCCCAGTCCTTTGATGAAATATAATATGATTTGTTCACTGTGCACATCTGGCAAAGAGGTTTGCAGATTCTTTGGGGCTGAAACTCACTCATCACTGCTTTGTTGATCTATGTAATAAGAAATCATTTATGTCATAGAGTGTTTTACAATGTAAATTANGTTTACAATGTAAATTAATATATATTTACCCAAACACGTTAAGCTTTAAAGACTAAATAACAGATATTGTTTTGTGAATTAGGTATGATTAATTTTTCTAAGAGAGAACATATCTGAAGTAATTGAAAATGAAAATGGAA
>NC_048219.1:44861006-44997452 GCF_002007445.2 Ailuropoda melanoleuca
TACTGGGTGTTTACCCCAAAGATACAGATGTAGTGAAGAGAAGGGCCATATGTACCCCAATGTTCATAGCAACATTGTCCACAATATCTAAATCGTGGAAGGAGCTGAGATGCCCTTCAACAGATGCCTGGATTAAGAAGCTGTGGTCCATATATACAATGGACTATTACTCATCCATAAAAAAAGAACGATTTCTCAACATTTGCAGCAACATGAACAGGACTGGAGGAGATAATGCTAAGTGAAATAAGTCAAGCAGAGAAAGACAATTATCATATGATTTCTCTCATCTATGGAACATAAGAACTAGGATGATCGGTAGGGGAAGAAAGGGATAAAGAAAAGGGGGGTAATCAGAAGGGGGAATGAAACATGAGAGACTATGGACTATGAGAAACATACTGAAGACTTCAGAGGGGAGGGGGTGGGGGAAGGGGATAGACTGGTGATGGGTAGTAAGGAGGGCATGGATTGCATGGTGCACTGGGTCATATGCAACTGATGAAGCATCGAACTTTACATCGGAATCCGGGGATGTACTCTATGGTGACTAACATAATATAATAAAAAATCATTAAAAAAATAAAGAATGATATGTTTGCTTGACAATGATACTTACTTTACTTGGGAGGTCGGTTAATTTGGAGTGGCTGAAGGTGTGTAATGGCAATCATAGAGAAGATTGTGGAGGTACAAAATTTTATCTCCTTTTCACTCATCTGTGCCAACACTGTGTGCAATTCTAACTAGGGTTAGAAAGATGAATCCAACAGAAATGGCCCAGTCCCACGTGGAGTTTACTGAGATGTTTTCAAGTCTCCCAGTGGGTTGACACACCTGGAAATTGTAGAATTTCCCTAATCTGAAGCTGATATCACCAAATTGTGGTTTTATCACTACACAATCCCCAGCCAACCTCTTGGCCTTACTCTATACACCATGACCGATCATGAGAATATCAGCTAAGTATCAGCTACATTTCCTGAAAATATTTGAGGACAAATTATAGGCAAGGTGCTATCATTTGTCCATCTCTTGCTGATCCTAGAAATATGCCCTAATACCACTCCAGTTGGGTCTTTCTAATTCACAGAACCTACACATCTTTAAGAATATTTCATGAAGATATTTTTAGAAATAAAAATCTTTCTGTACTCTGAAACTGATATTGAACTTTTATCTAAATAGAAATATTCTTCACTGTATCTTAGAAGTCAACAAGTAGAAGAAGGTAGTTAATTTGGAAGTCATTTTGACTTTATAAAAATTTTTGAAGATTTTATTTATTTATTTGAGAGAGAGAGAGAGTACTCACAAGCAGGGGGAGGTGCAGAGGGAGAGAAAGAGTCCAAGCAGACTCTGTGCTGAGCATGGAGCCCAATCCAGGGCTCGATCTCATGACCCTTAGATCATGACCTGAGTGGAAATTAAGAGTTGGATGCTGAACTGACTGACTTTAAAAATGCAGCAAGTACATTATTTTACAAATGCATATTACATTGATTCTAAATAAAAATGGGTTAAAAGAGGCTTTTACGAATCCAACTTTAATTTAGAAATCTCCGCATGTACTCAAATATTATTTTACAAGTATCTAGTGTTAAGTGAATGCCAGAATCAAAACAAAGCCTTTAATTGCAACTGTGAAGTGCAATCTGAAGTCCAAAATATTTATTATTAAAAACATCTTTAAGGGGCGCCTGGGTGGCTCAGTTAGTTAAGTGTCTGCCTTCAGCTCAGGTCACGATCTCCGGGTCCTGGGATCGAGTCCCACTTGGGCTCGCTTCTCAGTGGGGAGTCTGCTTCTCCCTCTGTCCCTTCTCCTACTCATGCTTGCTTTCTTTTTCTCTCCCTCTCTCTCTCAAATAAATAGTTAAAATACTTACAAAATTATTTAAAGAAACAAAAAAAATCTTTAAAATCATCTAAGGAAATGAGCTGAAGAACACAGTGAACTAAACCTGTATTTGGATGGATAGTATCCCATGTGCATAGTAGGAACTTGCATAATTGTCAACTTTATTTCTATCTTTGGAAAAATAATTTGGTCATTTAGTCAGTATCATTAAAAAGGAACCCCATCAATTCTGCTATAGCCAATAAGAACATTTATACAT
This sequence comes from Ailuropoda melanoleuca, assembly GCF_002007445.2. NCBI lineage: Eukaryota > Metazoa > Chordata > Mammalia > Carnivora > Ursidae > Ailuropoda > Ailuropoda melanoleuca. The sequence continues at coordinate 44,863,124 of NC_048219.1, forward strand.
TTTGGGCATAGGAAACTATTGTGGCTAAAATTTGCTTTAGGCTGGCAAAACATCTCTGCCAAGGGTTGTGCACATCAGGAATATACTTTCTTTTTATACACCTAGTGACGAATTGCTAGCTGGCTTGAGTATGATCTGCATTCACCATCCAAAGTGTTACTGAAGTTATTATTATAATCATGTGTGTGGGAACTTTATACTAATAAAGGAAATGGAGGGATTTTAATTATCCTGGGATGAAAGATATCAAAAACTGCTCTTTCTTTAGCCATCTGAGAAAGCCAGGCAAAATGGAGAGGATGCAGGGTAAAAGCTTGGGCTTAATTATGTGAGAAATTGCGGCTTGGTAGTTCAGAGTGTAAAGGTATCTGCAACACGAGTAAAAGCATTGAAACAAGCATAGTATTTAATAGAGATGAAATGCCTTATTTTCCTTATTTTCACTGAGGGATTGCTGGACTAAATTTCCATGATTTTTGTCTAGCTCAGAATATGATTGTTGTTATACAAATTTGCCTGATAAAAAAGAAAAGCGATTAGAAAACACCTGTTTTTTGCCCCAGAGCATAGGAGAACTTTAAATGTTTACAACTGAATGCATTTCTTCCTTTTCATTTCACAACTAAACAGTAGCATCAGTATTTAGTGGGGTATATGTATTGGAGAATAAATATAAGAATAAATAGTTAAAATGCTCTCCATTTATAAGGACATTTTCACATACAGATATATTTATATCGACATCTATTTATATCACTAGTTCCAACTCTGCAAATGCCTAAATCTCACAGATGTCTACAGCGTCTTTTTTTCTCTACTACACACATATCTGTATTTAATATTAAAGCCACAAGAATTAATATATAATCTACTTTCCAGGATATGTTGTTGCTACATAAGCATTTTAAAAATGCATGCTGAACTACTGTTGCCTGTCATTTGATGGGAAAGATTTCTTTCACTCTAAGTAATTGAGCTTCTTTAGGAAGAAAATTGTTATTTTTCCTATTCATTTAGATTTAAACTGGAAAGGATTTTACATAAATACATGACTGTTTGCTCCTGAAGATCACTGTCCTATTATAATTCCAAAGATATTTTTTCTCCCTGATGGATTAGTCCAGATGTGTCCCAAACCTGTCACAAATCAGAAAAAGGTTAAAGATCATAAATTTCTGTGTTGGACCCTCTGTCAAGTCATGTTTACTGTCACCAAAAGGTTAGGCTAAAGAAGAAAAGAATAAGGTTGATGAATAGTGCAGAATGTGTGTCAGTGAAATGAAAGAGATGGTGTGTACCTGTTTTCGGCAGTGATAAGCCATCTAGATTCTGCCCTGTCACTTTTAGTTTTTCAAAAGCACATTGCTTTTGGGTTGGATCCTGAGCATGCCTTAAGGCACTGGGACCAGAGAAACAAATAATTCATTAATATGTTTCCTGCCAGGTCTTTGAAGATGGGGGCTTTTCCCTTTGTTGATATGTGTGCCTCACTTCACTGGATATCACCAACTCCCAAAGTTTTGAGTGAACAGCTATAATGAGGCTGGGCTTTCTTATGAGAAAATGGTAATAAGGAAAACCAGAAACAGTGAAATTTATTAAATTATTGTTCATATGTAAATGTGTTCCAGTATAGAGGACTTTAAAATACAAACCAAAATAAACTTCACCATTCATCTTTTCATATGTTGGTTGAGAACTTTTGCAAAACAGGAAGGTGAAAATACCCAGACTATGAGAACACATTTTTGTGTTCTCACAACCGTACATGTACGGTTGCATGTACACAGTGAAATGGTGGATTTCAGGGTCTCTGACTGAGCTGAGCCCAGTCCCCATGCTGGAAAAGAAATAGAATTGTGATGCCTGTACTCCAAATGGCCTTATGTACCTTTTCGACAGTCTCAAAATAGTGACAGGCGATTTTGGCCAGAGGTAAAGGTTAATTTTTCCCAACCTTTACAAGTGATTTTTAAGTCTGTCTGAGTGACTAACAAATACAAGCAGCTAGTAGCACAGTGTCATTAGGTCCACAAGCTTCTCCCTCCTGCCTTCTAAAGAAATGTGGTTTCCTTCAAAGTGTCTGTCCTTGACTGCATTGTGCTATTATTCTCTGCACTCTTCTGGGATGTCAAAGGCTCTCCTTATGTCAAATATCATTTTAGAGATAATACTCACGCTTATCTACTTAAGCTTTAACCTCTCTCTTGAATTCACTAGACCATATACTGTTCAAAAAGGGGTTTTATTCACCAAAGCACCGTCTCTGGCACAGTTCCAGGGGTAACATAGCCTCTGAGCGGGGAGCAGATTCTGAGCCAGTATCATGTTCAGAGTTAAATACAAGTTGAAAAGAAAAGTATGAATAAGATAAGGTCCCATTCTAGGACTGGAGGATGGTTTGAGCCGAACAGGGATGTGGGCTGACTGGGAATTATAAGCAGAACCTCTCCTTAGCTCTCAGGAATCAGGAGGTCGCCAGCGGAGCAATAGGGCCTTGGAAAGGTACAGCTCTTAGGAGTGGTGTGGGGGTGTGCTGTGCCATCCACTCTTAGGACCAGGGAAGGCACAGATAATTCACAGAGTTTCTGGGGGAAAAAAAGTGGATTTAATGCTGAATGGCCACTTTCTTTACCTGTAGGAAGGGAATGGCATTCTGAAGGAATTGAGTTAACTTGCAGAGTTTAAAGATACTACCATGCACTCTAGCAAGGATTTTAATACTAGCATATTTGACTCCAATGTCAATTTAATTTCTTATAATATATAACTAGTACTCAAACTACAATCCCCAGACTAGCACTATTAGCATCGTTTAGGAAATTGTAAGAAATACAAATTCTCAGACCTCACCACAGACGTATAGGGGTTTAATTCAGGCATCCGTTTTTTAACGAGCTTTCCTGGTGACTTTGATGGATGCTAATGTCTGAGAACCCCTGCACTATACCAAGCCACATCATGAATAAACAAACAAGCAGCCAAATCAGACTTATCAATACCAAGAACAAACTGATGGCTTCTGGAGGAGGGAGGGAGGTGCATGTGTGAGGGGGGCAGGGTTGAGCAAAATGGGTGAAGGGAAGTGGGAGATACAAGCCACCCATAGTGGAATGAGTAAGTCATAGGAATAAAAGGTGCAGCACCGAGAATATAATCAATGATATTTTAATAGTGTTCTATGTTGACAGATCATACCTACACTTGTGGGGAACATAGGTATTATGGGCATTCAAAGGAAGAAAATATAAACTAATACTTTTAAAAATCACTGCCAGTGATTGACTATGTATCAACTGTATTTGGGAAGTAATATAGTCTCATTTGATAGGGAGAAACTGAAGCGCAGTGACAAGATATAAGTTGCCCAACTTTATGTAACTGATAAGCAATTAGAACCAAATTTTTTTTTTAAGATTTTATTTATTTATTTGACAGAGAGACAGAGACAGCCAGCGAGAGAGGGAACACAAGCAGCGGGAGTGGGAGAGGGAGAAGCAGGCTCATAGCATAGGAGCCCGATGTGGGTCTCGATCCCATAACGCCGGGATCACGCCCTGAGCCGAAGGCAGACGCTTAACCGCTGTGCCACCCAGGTGCCCCAGAACCAAAATTTTTATTCTTTCTTTTGTATTGAAATGGGCTCAGGCAGAATCTAACATCCCATCAGAACACAATTTAAATATCTTTACTGCATGGGATAATTTAAGGTTACACACAAAAAAGGATGTTGTACATCATAATGGGGTTTTTTTTTTGTTTTGTTTTTGTTTTTTACTTTTCCCCCCTCTTGATTTTGTTTTAATCCGAAGCAATGTTTGACTTCAAAACTAAGAGTTAATGTCAAATTATACTGCTTCTGGCATTATCGACTGCTTCTGGGCTCTTTCCATAGCCAAATTATAGTTGTCCATTGACTGATGAATGGATAAAGAAGATGTGGTACATACACACAATGGAATCTTACTCAGCCATCAAAAAGAATGAAATCTTGCCATTTGCGACAATGTGGATGGAGCTGGAGTATATTATGCTAAACGAAATAAGTCAGAGAAAGACAAATACCATATGATTTCACTCATCTGTGTAATTTAAGAAACAAAACAGATGAACATAGGGGAAAGGGGAAAAAAGAAAGAAGCAAACCATAGGCTGCTCTTAAACATAGAGAACAAATTGAAGGTTGATGGAGGGAGGTGAGTGGGGAATGGGCTAGATGGGTGATGGGTTTTAAGGAGGTCACTTGTTCTGATGAGCTCTGGGTTTTATATGTGAGTGATAAGTCAACAAATTCTACACCTGAAACCAATTTTACCATATATGTCAACTAACTAGAATTTAAATAAAAACTAGAAATTAAAAAAAAAATAAATTTAAAAAAATTATACTGCTTCTGGCTCGAAAGAATTTGAATAAAACTTTGTGGACAATCTAATGTCTGAAAAAAAAACACTTTTTTTCTAAGTTAGGTCTTCCAAATTTCAGCTAAGTGTCCTTTCATAATTTTCAGATTATTTCATCCATATAAAAGAAAGTCAGATTCTTTAAAAAAAAAAAAACCCAGCCTGAATAATCAAGCAGATTCAGGGTCAAATAAAGTAAAAAAATTATTATTATAAATTGGATTATGAATAACTTCTAAGTTATTACTAATTCTAAAATGCCATTTAAAAGAAATCTATGACTTTTAAAGGATGCATTAATTTGAAAAGATAATACTAGTTTTGATTTACACAATGTAATCCATAGGTAAGTTCAATTGCATACTGCTTGTAACTACCTTGTAACTACATATCTATTAGTTAATATCTTAAAAGATTTGGCTATCATTTTAGTTTCCCTTGCTTACATCAAACCAAAAATATTTTTAGTTATTCTTTGTAGACTCTAACACTTAGATGCAATCTAACCCTATCAGGATCTAATTGTAACAAAATTTTAAGCTATTCTTTAATTTAGAATTTGTCATTTCACATAAAAATTTATTGAGAATCGGGGCGCCTGGGTGGCACAGCGGTTAAGCGTCTGCCTTCGGCTCAGGGCGTGATCCCGGCGTTATGGGATCGAGCCCCCACATCAGGCTCTTCGGCTGTGAGCCTGCTTCTTCCTCTCCCACCCCCTGCTTGTGTTCCCTCTCTCACTGGCTGTCTCTATCTCTGTTGAATAAATAAATAAAATCTTTAAAAAAAAAATTTATTGAGAATGGATAAAGCGATGGGATAATAAATACTGCATATATTTCTACATGTAGGATTATAAAATGAAGTATAATAGATGCATCCACCTCCTGTCTAAGAAACTCATAATAGTTGAGATGTATTATGGGTTTAGAAACAGTTCTGAATCTAGATCATTTCCTATATTGTATTTGTGAGTGTGATTTCCCTGGAGTATCTTCTTCTGACCTATGGCTCCTATTTCCTACTTGGTAACATGTGTTTACTTACTAATATTTCATGGAAAGTTTGGTTTTCCAGTAATAAAGCTTTCAACATGCCAGCTATGGTTGTGTAATATTGCTGCCCTCTATTTCTGTAACTTAGGCATTTTACTTTGCTCTTTTTTTCTTTCTGTTCCTCTGACTAGATAACATAAAATGACCTATCTTTAGTTCACAGATTCTTTCTTCTGCTTGATCAAGTCTTTTATTAATCTCTCTATTGATGTTTTGTTTTGTTTCAGTTTAGTTGTTATACTCTTTAGCTCTTTAATTCTGTTTGGTACTTTTTCATAGTTTGTAACTCTTCATTGATATTCTTTTTGTTCATGTATGATTTTCCTGATTTTGTCTTGTCTTCTGACTGTGCTTTCTGTACTCATTGAGCTTCGTTAATATAATTATTTTGAATTCTTTGTCAGGTAGTTTATAGGTCTCCATTTCTTTAGGGTTGATGACTATTTATTTATTTATTTATTTATTTTTTCCTTTGGTAGGGTCATATTTCCCTGATTCTTCATGTTTCTTACAGCTATGTGTTGATGCCTGTGCATTTGAGGAAGCAGCCACCTCTTCCAGTCTTTATGGTCTGGCTTTGGCAGGGAACGACTTCCACTAATTATCCTAGCTAGAGATTCTAGAAGCCTCTCAAAAAACCTTTTTTTTTAAGAATGTGCATGTTCTATACCTATGCCTCCCTTCTGAGGCATAATTCTCAGGATTATACATTTTCTCCTAATCCCACAGAGCCATGCTTGGTTCTCAGAGCCACCTGCCCCTTTTTCCTTGGGCAGGGCACTGGAATGTTGGATGTAAGCCCCACTTCTCTGTCTCTCTCCTGAAGGAGAAAATTCAGTATTGTGCACCTTCTCTGTATCCCAGGGAGCTTAGCCAGCTGCTTGATAACTGCTGAGGTTCACAGCCATTCTACTTCAGTGTTTCCTCCATTAGACTGTATTACTGGTGTTATGCTCGTGTCCAATATGATAGGAAAAGTCTTCAAGAACCATTCTTAGGAGTTTTCTTATGTTCAGCACATGACATTTCCTTTTTTGCATTAAATATCTTCAAACATAAAAAGCTGAAGATCTAACCATTTAATCACATCATGTCACAACAGCATATGAGCTGCTCAATCAATAAGCTATTACTCCTTATTTACTTGAGACAACATTTATCCATTTCATAACATCGTAGGACTTTAGTTATAGGACATATTTTAGTTGATTTTCCATTTTTACAGATCAGTGCTTATATATTCCTGTCTTTCAAAAGTCTTTTTTTCAAAGGGTGCTTCATTTATCATCAATATATAAACATTCAGTTGTTAAAATAATGACTGTTTATACATTTCTTGGAATTACCATGTTCAAAGTGAAAATATATGTATTTTTAACATTAAGATGCAATTTACAAATCCTGGAGAAAAGCTCATTCTTGAGGATGATGCTACCATACCATCATTATCATTTTGTATTAGTTTCTACATTAGCCTATATCATATATCTAAAGAAAATAATCATTCTCAAAGGAGTAAATCAAGCTGATTCAGCTATTTGGAGTTATACCAGAATTAGCGTTCAGATGATTCTACTGGGAAACTGGAACACTATGGTGAGCTGTGGCTGCTTCTCCTTTCTCTTCAGACTACAGTAGATAATAAACTCCACAAAATATTGTGGCTTTTTAAAAAACGAGCCTGGGTTTTGTAAACATTCAGGTATGGAATCAAGTTCTAGTTCTTCCATTTACTGGATAGGGAAACTTCAGTAAGTTACTCAGCTTCTATGAATTTTATTTTCCCACTTGTCAAATAGGAAAAATTTCAAGTTTTTGAGAGGTTTCGTTGAGGTAAAGAGTGTGTAGTGATGACTTATAAACTGCACAGTTTCTCACAATCCCCTCTATTTCAATGGCTTCCAACAGAGATGATCCGGGAACTCTGGAGAGTGATGTCTTAAGGGCTATAGTTCTGGCACGTCTGCATCTGAATTCTAGGCTCCATGCCAGCTGGCCCTCTGCACCTGTGCTCTTCTTCTAGGACTGGAGAAGAGAGAAGGGAGGAGCATGCAGAATAAGGTGTTTAGTGCAAAACTGACACATAGAACCACTTATTCCATGTTAGCTATTGTTGCCATTGCATTCTTTGTGTCTGGACTGAAATGCTCCACTTGTTACATGGCTTGGGGAAATAGCTATAGTTGCTCTGTGTTTGGGTGTTTCATTAACAGTGTTGATTCTCAAAAGCAAATCCATGATGGTTATTGTTAACAGAGACAGCTACACATGTTAAGAGGATTATTTCCAAATGGAAGCATTATTTAGTGTGTCTTTTAACTTCTTCTTCTCAGAACCCATAGTTTAAAAAGTTATTAAAGTTGCTATGTATTTGACCTGCCTGAATTCATGAAAAAAAAACCAACCTTTTTCCCCCAGTATATTATCCATTGCAATAGATAGCATGCTTCTCTTTCTTTCCTTCCTTCCCTCCCTTTCCTTCTTTTCATCCTTCCCTTCTTCCTTCCTTCTCTATTCCCTTCCTCTCTCCTTCCCTCTTTCTTTCCCTCCCCCTTCATTCTTTTCCTTCCTTCCTTCCTTTCATCCATCTGTCCATCCATCCTTCCCTCCTTTATTCACACATCACACAGTCATTTTTTTAATTTTTCATTTATTTGTCAGAGAGAGAGAGAGAGAGAGAGCACAAGCAGAGGGAGCAGCAGGCAGAGGGAGAGGGAGAAGCAGGCTCTCCACTGAGCGAGGAGCCCAGTGCAGGACTTGATTCCAAGAGCCTGGGATCAAGACCTGAGCCAAAGGCAGACACTTAACCAACTGAGCCACACAGGCATCACCACACAGCCATGTAACAAGTTCCTTTATGAGGGCTCTGAACTGGGAAGACCAGGGTTTGAATCCTGGCACCGAATTAATTAATTTTGTGACACTGAATAAGTTATTTAAACTCTCTGAGCATCATGTCTCCATCTGCTAACTTTAGATAATAATAGTAGCACCTACCTCTAAAGATTGTTTTAAAAATGAAATGAGAAAATATAAATCCCCTTACACAGTGCCAGGCATACAGGGCTCAACCACATTAGCTATAATAAGTATTATTTTTATTATTAAGTAATTTTATTATTACGCCCCCTTATCCTCCTTCTTCTCCCATCACTGCTGTCTCCACCACTACTTGCCAGCACTCTGCCAGATCCTGAGTTTACACTTCCAGAAATAAACAAAAAATAGAAGAAAACAAAATCATTGTCTTTGTCCTTCTGAAATGCATATTCTGTGAGTAAACAAAGAAAAAATTAAGTGTAGGATTATAATTTTTGATAATTGAAGGACAAACACTTTTGGGGGATAATTGGGAATGACTGGAGGGGACCAACTTGGGTTGTTTGGGAAGGCCCTCTGCACATTTTGTGGAAGTTGCATTTAAGCCAAGACCTGAAAAGATGCTACAAATATGAAAAACACAAGAGCCTGGATGTGTAACGCAGTGAAAACAAATTTTGTAGGTGGAATGAGAGATGGAGTGTTAGATCTCAGACAATGCAGAACTCATAGGTGGGGAAAGAGTTGGATTTCATTTGAAGTGTTTATTTGAAATATTTGTCCTTATTCTTAAAAGGATTCTGTGTCTGTTGCTGATGTTATAGATTTTGCTCTTCTTTTCTGTAGTCTTTAAACCTGTCGGAATGTTTATTGGGCATTCTGCTATACTGAACATGTACAAAATAGGATACCTGCCATGAGAAAAATAAATAAATCAATACTTCAAGTAGCAAATAAACAATGTTAAAAGTCTTCGAATTATGCATCAGTTAAGATTTTTAATTTACTAAAGCTGTTTTCTTAATTCTGTAGGCTTTGTTCACAGATGGCAATATTTAAATCATGGAGTTAACATAAAGTGATAAAAGAAAAAGATCTTGGTGGTGTGATGTATCCAGTAAACCAGAACTGTGCAAATTCACCAATTAAATTTGACAACTCCTTAAAAGATTTAATCCCACAGATGCAATATGACAATCCCAAAGTGGGAACAGTACATGAAATACCACATCCTGCTCATTCACTTAGCTGTTCTTTGTTAAGGCTGCACAATCAGAATTGCATTTAAGGAGTAGGTGCTGGAAAATTCAGTTAGTACACAGACACCATATGCAAAACCCTGTCTTTGTCACTCGGAGGATGCAAATGAAAATCTCTGAATCTTAAATACTTCCTATTGGACTGATTTTATTTCTTCATGCCATTTTCTTGTTCGTGCAAAGATGTAACAGCAATGAGATTCGACCCCCTCTAAATGATTTAGCAAATTTTTATGTTTTTTTCTAGAAATAATTTCCTAAAATGAAATGGAAAAAAAAAACCATAATTGTGTTTTGCTGTTCCTGGACAATAATCTCTGTATTTGAAAAGCTTTTTAATTTAGCCCTAGGGTTTAAATTAAACTTTCTAATAGCAGTGGTTTTACATTCTTTTCAGGTAGACACGTTGTTCAGTGCTGTGATTAATTGGGCAAGCCTGATTCCTTATATTTAGAGCCCACTTGTAAGTGGAAGTGAGAAATGAATTGTGCCAAGAGCCTTCAGTTCTATTTTTATTAATAGAGTAGATTACATAGATCATGAAAACAATCTTCTAATTTATAAAAGTCAATCTAATATCTTGTTAAACAAGAGTTATTATTATTGAGCTTAAACTATTGAAGTGTGTTATACCAAAGGGCCACTTCCCACATTGAAGAATACTGCCGTGAACACTAGCATATTAACCACATGCTAATGGGCTCTCAGCAGCCTGATAAGTTATTGATTATCTTAGCTGGCATAATTCGTATCAGGAAGAGACAGTGTAGTTAACTGGAATGTAAGTTCTTCCTTTTTGCAACTTGAAACAGACTCACATGCTCATCAGTCACTTGATTCAGGGCCATGGTAACAGACAGAAGGCTTTGTCCACAGGTGGTTGGGTCCTTTCAGAAAGGAGCAGTGCTGAGCACCATTAAACTCTGGCCCAGAAAATTTCAACTCCTATTGTACCTATTAATCTAAACAGTAACTGAAATGCCAGATGGAAGAGCAATTCAAAGCCACTTGCCATTGTTCTCTTGCTAATGCGAATGGTAAAATTATACTGAATTTTGTATTTTGTTCATTTTTACCAAGACAGAACTGAAATGGAAAAGGATAAAGAGTATATGTGATTATAAAGGGCTATGTTAAAAAAAAAAAAAAGCATTCACATGGTAACAGTCAGCCATATTATTTTAAAGCTTTTCTATAGAAAAGATTTTCCATTGTGAATAATATTTAAACATATGCAAAAAAGTAATTTTACAGAAGATTTTCTCCACACAAAGTTGTGATCAGTGTGGTTTGTTATGTTCACTGGAAATTGGAACCCTTACAACCCGTGCTTCGGCTGACACCTTTCTCCTAACATTACTGATTTTTATAATGGGAAGAGAAATGCACACTGAAAACTGTAAAGCAGCAATAAAATAGCTTTTAAATAAAGAACTATATTATTGTGAAGTAATGTAGGCATTGTAAATTGGCAAGATTTCATGACACATTGCTATGTCTATTCATTTGTGGAAATGTTTGAAATTGCTCAAAAAGGGCTTAGTTTCATGTTTTGGAGGAACGGTTAAGTTGAGAATGACAGTTTGCTACAAAGAGGAATAGTAACAGGAAAAAAGAACTATGATCTCTTGGTGAACAATTCACCTTTTAATGAGTTTTTCCCAGACAAATTACATAATATTTTGCCAAATAGAGGATCAGATTTCAGTCACAGCCATCTTTGACAGGTAGGTGAATGAAGTTTCTTCCGGCATTCCTCACTAACACTAGCCAGGAGGGGCTTGTTCAATTGTTTTGATCAGAAACTTTTCTCCTCTTTCATCTACATAATTGTACTAGCAGCCACAAAAATTCTTAAGTAATATGTCAGTTGTTAAAGTGGCAGCAGGTCTGAAACAATGAGCCACTGAAAGTATTATAGTATGTTGTTTAAGAATTAGGGCACAGCAGCCGAAAATGTATGGATTAAATACCAGCAGTGTGGCCTTAGATAAGATAATTGAGCTCCGTATGCCTCAGTTTATTCAACAACAAAGTGGGGATAAAGTACATATGTGGTATAAATGGTGTTAAGAATTAAAGGAGACAGTGCATGTAAAATCCTTAACAAGACATGCAACATGGATTAGACATATAATTATGTTAGTGTTACCTAGTCCAACTTTCCTGAGTTAACAATGGCACTGGACAGTCAAAGTACTTATAGTTAATCATCATTAACCATATAAATAAAAACAAATAATTAATAACAATGTCATGACTACAAAGGAGCAGCCTCTTAGAAGTGAGTTGCAGTTTAGATCATGCTACTCAGGAAATGTGAGGTCAAATTCTTCTCACTTATATGAGTATGCTGTAGAATTTTATGCCTACATACTTATTTATTAGGAGATTTATTAGGAGATTATATATATATATATTATATATATGTATACTTTTAAAAATTTCCTGTGGTTAATTAGGAGACTCTATCATAGTTCATAACTTTGTTATAGGCTCTCATTAACACTGCTGTATCTGCTGGTCATAAGTTTTACTCTTAACCTTTCATTGGTTACACAAGAATATAGAGTGTCTCTATTTCCACCTCAATCCCCCACTCACAAGAACACTCGTCCCTTCCACTGTCCCCTCAAACTAAGTAGTAGCGTTATGTTGATATGCCATCATCTCATTTTTATACTAACAAAGCTATCAATTGTATTTATGAAGCTCTGCTCCAAAGACTTCAGTACAGGATATGAATTTTTATTATCACACCTGCCAGTCAGCTCAAGTTACCAGTGATGGATATACTGTGGCCTTGAGCTAATATTAAACATAAAGAAAACAAAAACCATGTAGCTTCTTTAATAGAGCTAGAAAATAATGGAATTAGTGGATTCAACTAACATTGCTATTATAATAACATTTGAACTTTAAAACTTATAGGCATCCCTCTTTCACAGATTAGGAAATCAAGACTAAGAGTAGTTAAATGAATTGTCCAAGGACCCATGCATAGTAATAGGGTGGGATTTAAGGCTCAAAAGCTTTAAACTTTTGTAGACTCAGTTTCAGCACTTCCAGCACTTCCAAATTCCTGGAAGATCTGTTCCCTGCATTGAGCTACTGAGCTACTAACTCTAATACATCATCTTTCACTTTCACAAACTGAGGGATGCCATATCATTAGAATCGAAGGGACACTGAGTACAATTTATAATGATATGTTTAGCGGCAATTTTATTTTAATGCTGTTCAGCTTTATTCAGTGTCTCCATATTCATTGGCATAGATACATAAATCCACTTTTGTTTTTTTCATCAATCCACTCTTAAAAATTCAAACCTTGCCTCTAAGATTCTTATCTCACAAATAAAACTCTCTGAACCTATATAAATTGCACTTTCTTTTCCTACATACTCATTCTTCTTCCTGAATGCTACATAATATGGTTCTGTTTTGTATAAATGTAAAAGTGAAGCAATATTTATTGACTACCTACTTTCCTGCAATAGTTAAATCATTAATTTAGCTGGTATTTTGTATTGAAAAGACCAAAAGAAGAACAACAGGAGATACACTCAATTTTTGAATTGTTTTAAAATCTTCTTCAGACCAACACTTTACAGAAATAGCAGAAAATTTAGAAATGAGAGAGGTTACAATTTTAAAAAGTCAGCACATATCAAAAGTTAAGAACTTGAGGTCTTTATTTAATGAGAGCTAAGTTTAATACTGTGTAGAAACTTAGGGAAATTTTGTTCACCTGAAGATTTCTGAATTATCATAAAGGAATACGAAAGTAGATACTCCATGGTATTCTGACTCTCACTTTCCCTTCTTCCTTCTCCGTGGATGTAAGTAGATCTAGGATTTCATCACTACTAGTTCTGTGACCTTTGGACAAATTATATAATCTATTTTGGCTCATTGCTCACAAAAAGGTTTTGGTAAAATTAATGAAATAATGTAAAGAAAGTTTCTAATTCAGTGGCCCCAAAACTGTGGCCCTCTAGCCAAATCCACCTTGCTACCTATTTTTGTAGATACAGTTTTATTGGAACAAGTTGTTATTTTGTGTTACAATGACAGAGTTAAGTAGTTAGAACAGAAACCATATGGCTCACAAAGCTTAAAATATTTACTCTCTGACCTTTTAGAGGAAAAATTGTCAACCACTGCTGTAATGTGTTGCCTACTGTAATTTTTTTCTTCTTCCCATCCTCCTATCTTTCCTTCTTTATGTTTTCTTTCCTTCCTTCCTTCTATCCTTCCTCTCTCCCTTTCTCCCTCCCTCCCTCCCTCCATCGCCCCCCTACTTTCTTCTGGAAAAATGTGTTGTGCACTATATAAGCTGAGCTCTAGGCTGAGCTGTGAAAAAACATCAACAAGATCCAAAACAATCTTGAGAAATAATAAAGCCAGATGTATCAGTTGCCCTGATTTCAAAGTGTACTGTAAAACTATAGTAATCAAAACAGTGTAATAGTGGCATAAAAACAGACACATTGATCATTGGAATAGAATAAAGAGCCCAGAAATAAATATATGCACATATAGTTGATTAATTTACAACAAAGGAGGCAAGAATATACAATGGAGAAAAGACAGTCTCTTCAATAAATGATGTTGGGAAACTATATACTGTATATTTAAAATCTTATGCTTCATATAAAAATCAACTCAATATGGATTAAAGACTTGAATGTAAGACCTGAAACGATAACTTCCTAAAAGAAAATGTAGGTGGTGATCTCCTTCACCTCAGACTTAGCATTTTTTTTTTAAAATCTGACTCCAAGACAAGGGAAACAAAAGCAAAAATAAACAAATGAGACTACATCAAGCTAAAAGTCTTCTTCACAGTGAATGACCGTTACAGAAGGAAAAGGAACCTCCTGAATGGGAGTAGATATTTACAGATAAGGGGTTAATATCCAAAATATATAAAAAAGTCATTCAACTCAATAACTATAAAACAGTCCAATTAAAAAATAGGCAGAGGATCTGGATAGACATGTTTCCAAAGAAGACATGCAGATGGCCAACAAGCACACAAAAGGACATGCAACATCATTAATCATCAGGGAAATGCAAATCAAAGCCACAATGGGGTAATATCTTACACATGTCAGGAAGGCTGCTATCAAAAAGACAAAAAATAACACGTGTTGATGAAGATGTGGAGAAAAGGGAACCCTTGTGCACTGTTGGTAGGAATGTAAATTGGTGCAGCCACTGTGGAAAACAATGTGGAGTTTCCTTCAAAAATTAAAAATAGAGTTACCATATGATCTAGTGATTCCAGTACTGGCTATCCAAAGAAAATGAAAACAGCAATTTGAAAAAAAAAATGTATGCACCCTTAAGTTTATTGCAACATTATTTACAACAGCCAGGATATGGAAACAAGCTAAGTGTCCATTGATGGATGAATGGATACAGAAGATATAATGGAATACTATTCAGCCATAAAAAGAAGGAAATCTTGACACTGAAACAACACGAATGGACCTTGAGGGCATTAAGCTAAGTGAAATCAGTCAGACAGAGAAAGACAAATACTGAATGATTTTACTTATATGTGGAATATAAAAAACAAACAAAACAAAACCCAAACTCATATACACAAAACAGGTTGTTGGTTGCCAAAGTGAAGGCTGGCTGGGGGTTGGAAGGGAAATGGATGAAGAAGAAGTATAAAGCTCCAGTTATAAATAAATCATGGGTGTGTACACTTTAGCATGGGGATATAGTCAATAACATTGCATCAATTTGTAAGATGATAGTAACTAGACTTATTGTGGTGACCATTTTGCAGGGTATACAAATGTTGAATAACTATGCTATATACCCAAAACTAATATACTATTATATGTTAATTATGCCTCAATAAATTTTTAAAAAGACCCATTTTCTACAAGGTAGTCATGGATATAGACAAATAAAATGATTAGGATGCCAGTGATTAAGTGCTATGATAAAATAATTGCATATAGATAGGTTTCCTAAGTAAGTCTCAGGAATTCAGGGAAGGCTTTCTAGAAGAAAAGATCTATAAGGTGAAATCTGGAAAATGAGTGGAAGTTGGTAAGAAAGGAGAGAAGGACAGAAAGAATGTTCCACCAGTGGGGATAATAATCGTCAAAGCATGATCACAGAGAGCAAGGCACTTTCCAGAACTATAAATAGTTCAGTGTATTGGGAGCTTTATGCAGAGGGATTATGCAAACAGATAAGGTTAGACAGCTGAGCAGGGCCTTATAAGCCATGGTCCAGAAAACTGAATTTATTATACCAAAAGCTGTATGAACAGGTTGCAGACAGGGGAGGTTCTTGGCATCAAAGTAAGACAGCCAAATTAGTCATTTCAAAGATTATCTGGTTGCAGTTTTAGAAAGTGGATTGAGGCAGACAGTTTAGGCATGGGGACAAGTTGGGAATGTAATGTACATCATGAGGACTATAGTTAACAACACTGTTTTGTATATTTGAAATTTGTTTACAAAGTAGTTCTTAACAGTTCTCATCACAAGCGAAAATTTTTGTAACTATGTAAGATGATGGACATTAACTAAACTGATGGTGGTAATTATTCTGCAATATATACAGATATCAAATCATTATGGTGTACACCGTTGAGTTATACAATGTTATGTGTCAACTATATCTTAAAAAGTCTGGAAAAAAAACCCTAAGTTCTGCCTTCATAGAAATTCTGAAGCTTTAAATAATGGTACAGAGTAGACATTTAAGAAATACTTGTTGATTGAATAAAAGTGTTAATGAGTGGGTGAAATTAGTATGGAAATACAAGGCTGAACTAAAGGTTCCTAATTTAAAATCTTAGCATTTCTCCTGTGGTTAGTGAGAGGGTAGGGCAGTAATATGCTTATAAATATTTTAACAAATGCCTGGCCTAAGTGAAAGGGAACAATTCAGTCATTTAAGCTGAATTAAGTTCTGTGAGAGGCTCTTTATGTAATGGTAAATTGATATAAATCAACATGGAATGCTAGACAAATTCAGAATTTATTTTCAGGTATGTAGCATCAACAAACAAAATTAATCAGTGTTTTCCTAAAGAAATTTCAGAAGCTTTGGCTTAGATCATTGCCTAATAGTAAATAGACAATGGGATTCTTCCCTCAGGTGGGGGAAAGAGGATTGCTGAGTTTAGGATTATAATGAAAGATAATAATATATAAAAAAGGAAGTCAATAATATCTTGTAGAAAGAAAACTGAGAATTCCTTAGTGTTTTCTGCTAATAAAAGTCTGCACCACAAGAGGAACCAATACAATTAATGGGGACCCTAGAACTAAATCTTCTAGAAGTTGTGTCACTCTACAATTATAACTCTTAAGAGAATATACCTCGTTTGATATACCATGAAAAGACATCTAGTATCTGACCAGAATATGAATGATAAAAAAGGAAGAGGACATGCACTGATTAGGAAATCGTAAAGTGGGGGCTTATGGACCTTTAACCTAATTTAATTTACCCTTACCCAAAACTTGTTCATGTTTCATTCCCTTAGAAAAATTCAAGGCCTGGAGATAATTACATAAATGAAATGCAATCTCAGAAAAATTTGGCACATTATACAGCACTAGTGATAAAATTTCTCAAAGTTGATTTTGGAATTGATTTAGAAAAATTCTAGATATGTGTAGTCTCTTAGAGATTAGAGATTTACCCTCCTAGCATATATTATATCCTCAATTATGAATTTTTGTTGGTAGAATTGAAATTTCTCTTTGGAGGCTTTATATCTCTTTCAGATTAATGCTTTTAAATAAATCGATGGAAACAATGTTTGAATTTTGTATTTTAAGCTTCACAAACGATCATCTATACATTCTAAAAGAAGGAAGTCACAAGGAAATTTTCTAACCTCTGGGTCTTGACTGACAAAAGTAGAAGAGGACTTCTATAAATCACTAATGTATAATAGACCTGGCACGTTGTTGATTTTCCTACAACAAGACAAATACATTTTAAGGCTGAGATCTCATAAGATAGTAGAAGGAAACAGCACAAGTACACAATAGTCAAGTAGATGGCTTTAGGTAATACTGAGAGCAATATTACATTTGAATTTGGGACCAGTGGGAAACAATGGATCACATTTTATTTATAACCATAACATCTTGTGCAAATTTGTATCGATGCATATTTGTTTGTTTTTCCTACAAGAAACACAGGAATATCTCAGGTGCTAGGACAAGAAATAAAAGGGTCACATTTTGACAAGTATTCCGTAACAGAACCAGTCTTTACCTTGCTTTGGGCTCCACAGGATATTGGGCAAGATTGGGTAAAGGCTTGGATGAATCATTTATTACTTAAGTGGGGTCAGTCTCTAATATTTTCAAGATTGTCAGTAGATTCCTTGGGCCGGGGGTATCGTGGACCTCAACTAATTCATCAAGCTGGCATTGAGTTAAGTACACAGTATTAAAAAACATCCATTTAAACTATTAGTGTAGGTTGCATGCAAGAGATGTGGGGGTATTTCAGGAAACAGTCCATCCGAAAAATAGTTGATTTGATAGTTATATTTAAAAGGAATCTCTCAATAATAAATGTGTTTGTGTTTTCACAAAGGAGGAAAGTTGGCTCCAGAGAAGGCTGAAAATGATTGCTGCATACTGGGTGAGGGAAAGAGTCTGAGGTTATGTGAAAAAGCTACCACTTCAGTAGTCTGAAGATTTCTGACTGGTGTGAAAACTGTGGTAGAATTAATAGTTGACAGAATAGTCCTGTTTTACTTAGAAAGTTCTGCTTCTGTCCTTCTATTGTCAGAGTAGCCAGTTGGTTAGGTTCTAACGGGATGCCTGGGCATCATGGCCAACTATGAGTAAATCAGAGGCCTGACCGGGCCGCACTCCAAAGTAAAACCACAAGAAACCAGATCAATCCGGACAGGCCCAAGATGGCTGATGAAGTAGGCTAAAGTTCATATCAGTCCTTCATCCTACTACATTAACTACTAAAATCTCTTCCCTAAGGGTGCCATGTCAGCAGCCCTTGACCCAATAAGGACAAAAAAGCACTTCACCCTGCTTCCAAGAAATTCCCACCTAAAGCAATGAATATCCACCCCCTTGTTAACAACCATCAATGAAAGGTAGAAACCCAAACTGCCAGGGGCGCAGGTCTCCCTTGTGCTCACCTGCTATCACATCTTAAGCATGTACTTTTGCTTTAATAAACTTCCCTGTTGTGCTGCTAGTCTGCTGTGTTGTGTCTGCCCTTGAATTATTTCCTTTGACAAGACGAAGACCCTCCCATGACATCTTTTAGACAGGCTGGGTCAAGGTCTCAGGACCCCAGGTCTCCCCAGTCCACCAGGCAACACTATTACTAGAGATGTTTCTATCTGATAGTTTAACAACATCATTGAAAAGTGGTTGCTACAGTCTCCCTTGGAGACCCTTTCTAATCCTCAGGGAACTCTAGTTCTTTTCTGTTTGTTGTTGCTGTTCTTAAGATGAGATTTTTCATTTTCAAGATGATTTTCCAATTCATTTCTATTTGACCTTTTTGTTTATGAAACCCACAAAGTTCTTGGTATACAGAATTTTTATTGTTTTTGTAGGGTGTGGTAGATCTCCTTTCATCTATATATTTTTAAATTCATGTTTTTAGTTTGAGGAGATTTTCCCCCTATCTAAATACTCTTCAAGGCATTCTGCTAAAAGCAGAAGTCAATATAATGTAGTGACTGCCGTTCCTTTTTTTTTTTTTTTTTACACATACCAGATCAGCAATTTCTGGTTTTAAGTTACCTACAAAAAGGTTGGAGAGCTAGTGGAAATGTTAGCATCCAGACCTCATGCTGAATGTTATCTAAAGGCCCTAATTATCTCTGAAGTCTCCTATGAATCTACTCTTTCACTGTTTGTAAGGTTGAACTAGGGTTCATATTACTTTAGCAAGACCTGAGATAGAGCTCTTGAAGTAGGTTGTCCTAATTTATGTACCCTTAGATATTTCATTACAGGAAGGTTATTTCATTAACTTTCAAATCCTTTTCAGGGTCCTGCAATGAGTTTTTTGAAAGCACGTTTTTGCATTTTCTGGCTCCACCAAAAGATGCAGATGTACTAATTGATAAAAGTCAGGGAGACCTCAAGTGTATATACGCAGAACAAGTCGGGGTATTTTAATAAAACTTTTTTTTCCTGGGTGGCTCAGTCGTTGAGTGTCTGCCTTCGGCTCAGGGAGTGATCCCAGGGTCCTGGGATCGAGCCCCGCATCAGGCTTCTCCTCTGGAAGCCTGCTTCTTCCTCTCCCACTCCCCCTGCTTGTGTTCCCTCTCTCGCTGGCTGTCTCTCTCTCTCTCTGTCAAATAAATAAATAAAATCTTTAAAAAAAAAAAAAAAAGAAAGAAACTTTTTCCCCTTTCTATCCTGGGATATGGGTAGTCCTTAACAACGTCACAGAGATATGCAACAATAGGGGTTTGAAGTCCACGCACAGGGATTTCCTTCATAAGCAGCTTAAATTTGTAATGCATGTTTCAGGAGAGAGGGGAAGAAAGATTAAGGAGTCCATGGGATTGGATTAAATTTGTGGTTGGAGCAAGAAGAGGTAAAGGAAAGGTGGGATACAAACAGGAAAAGTCAAACTAATTTTGCCTTTTGTCTCTTTCCAGGGAGTCTTGTAGGGAAGCAGCATTGCAGCTCAGATTGTATTTGAAAGCCTTGTTATACTATTTAAAGAAAGCAGACCATTGAGAAGTCCAGATTTCATTCCTTCTTGTTTGAAGGTGTCCCTCAAATGAACATTCCTGTTTATATTTACAAGTTCCCAAAACCATTCACTGTAATTTGAAATTGTCTTTCACCGATGTGAAATTATCCTATTTAGTGGAGAAGCATGCATGAATTGGCAAAGCAGAAGTCACAGTAGTTCTAAGACAAGACTGAGGAAAGGTCTTATGAGATTTTGCAAAGGTGACACAAGGGCTAAGTTTGTTTAAAGTACACTAGTGCAGTGAGATCGACTGAACTTGGATCTGACTTCAGGAAGAAATTTATTGGCCATTTCTGTCCTTTCACTATTGACTCCCTTTTATAGACAAACAAAACTCGACAAACTGTACAAGCAGATAGACAGTAGGAGAAATTTTAATACTCAAATATTTCAAGGCAAAAAATATAATCTGATCAGAATTCAAAAGCCTCAAAATAAAAAATAAATATAAAGTTGTAGGGTTGAATGGAATGTTTAGAAATCATATTCAGTACAAACTTACTTTCGTCTCAGACACTTTGGCCTTTAACACGTGGATCCTGAGGAAGTGACGGATGCACTCACTGTTACTGGGTTGGATGCCCTAGTCTGTAGTGACAGGTGTCGTAGATGAATTTTGGTGGAAATTCCACTTCTGTCAAATCTCAACAGCCAAAGACTACCAGGAACACATTAGTTCCAACACACAAAACTTGCTGCAGCAAGAGAAGGTGCATCCCAGAGGAGCCATGGGAGCCTCTCAAAAAGTGTAGGAGATAGCCTCATAGGTTTGGGCTGTGTCATGTTCTGAGAATTATTCCTTTTCTGTTGGAAATGTTATTATCTGATCGTCAGCAAGGGCTGTAGTCTTCACTTTCTGTGATTGTCAGAAGAGTATAATTTCAAATTCTCACACTAACGCAATCCTTCAGAGTACGCTATGGGACTACGTTACGGGTGAAGGCAACGCTTTATCCTGATTTTTCATTAACATGAGCTCTTTACGTAGTATTCAGTTTGAAGTCATGATACACCAAATTTCTTATTATTTTTCATTTCCTTTGTTTTTTCTAACCATGTGCCAAGCACTGTTCTAGTCTTTAAAAATATAATATTGTTTAAAAAAATGTAAAATCCTTGCTGTTTTAATAGAGCTTCTCTCCTACTGTTCTAGTGGAGGGGATAGTAAACAAGCCATGTAAAACTGAATGTATTTGGGGCAACAATAGTGCTATTATTTGGGCAAACAAAGAAGGGTAAGGTGAAAGAGGACTCAGAGTGGGATTGGTAGTTATGTGTTATTTTAAAGAATCAACAAGAAGACTTCTCTGAAGTGGTGACTTTGAGCAAAGATCTGAGTGAAAGAAAGGAGTAATCCTTTTGAAGATCTGAGGGAATAAATAGTGTTGCAAGTAGAGAGCCAGATAAAGGCCACGGTGGCTAGAGCAGAATAAAATAGAAAGTGTCATGAGATGAGGTCAGAGAGGTAAGCAATAACTAGATCCCATGGAGTCTTGTATACAGTGTGATAAAAGGTTTGGATTTCCTCCTTAGTCATGAGAGATTATGAGAAGACTTGGGAGTTTTTGAGCAGGCATTGACATAATCTGATTTTTTCTTTCTTTCTTTTTTTCTTTTATACATTACTCTGGTTGCTGTGTGTAAGATTGGCAATAGGGAGTCTGAATGAAAGCAAGGAATAGAAGCTGGCTGCAATAACCACATGAGAGATGATAGTGACTTGACCAGTTTGATGAGAGAGTTGTCAGATGAGCTTGTTGTCAGGATATGACTTGAAGTTAGAGTCCAAAGAACTGGCCGGTGAATTTGAGGCAGTGATTATAGAGTAGAATCAAAGATCATCCCTGGTTTGGGGCCAAATTAACTGAGTAAATAGTAGAGCCATTTCAGAAAAGGAGAAACTAAGAGAGAGTGGAAGAGTTGGCAGAAAGATCCAGAGCTCTGTTTTGGGAGTGCTATGTTTGATATACTTCTTGAAAGTCCATTGTTACTGCCAAATAAGCTCAGGGGAGTGGGTGGAACTGGTGATATGCTGGGAGCCACTGGGGTATAGATAAGAATTAAAGCTGTGAACAGAGGAGGTCACTGTGGATTAGTGTAAAGAGACATATAAAGGGGACTGAGTTCTGGGGCAATCCACAATATAGAATTCTAGAAGAGGAAAAGTTCCCAGCAAAAGACACAAAATGGAGCAGATGGTGAGGTAAAAAATAATCCAGGGTACAGATCTTCTGGATTTATGATGGGCTTATTTCCTGATAGACCCATGCTAAACTGAAAATTCATAAGTCAATAATGCATTTAATACACCCAACCCGCCAAACATCATAGCCTAGCCTACCTTAGATATGCTCAGAACACTTTTCATTAGCCTACAGTTGAACAAAATCATCTAACACAAAGCCTACTTATACTAATAAAGTGCTGGATATCTGATGTAATTTATTGAATACGGTACTGGAAGTGAAAAACAGAATTACCGTATGGGTGCAGAATGGTCGTCAGCGTAGTGGTTGTTAACCCTGGAGATCTCACAGACACCTGGCAGCCGCAGCTCGCTGCCAGCATCAGGAGAGAGTGTTGTGCAGCCTATCACCGGCCTGGGAAACAGGGGAAAGATCAAAATTCAGAGTATGGTTTCTACTGCATGCATATAGCTTCTGCACCATCATAAAGTCAAAAAATTCTAAGTTAAAACATTATAAGTTGGGGACCATCTGTACGTGATCTCCTGAAAGCAAACTGAGGACAATGGCTCTGATTGAGAGAGTGATCAATTGATCACTCCTCCAAGCTGTCCTAAGGCACCTTGTAGAAGCTTTCAGAATATTTCTCTAGGCGCAAGCAAAAGAACTCATGTTATATTACGGATTTACTATGTATATTTTCTGTATATATTTTCTAATCAATTTCATTTTAGTTTGATGACACAAAAATTGAACTATTTCGTGCTTCCATAGTATTTACGATTTAGGTAAATAAGTAAGGTTGGTCAGTTAACTTAGGGAATGATGATTCAAAATTAGGAAGATTTTATAAAGTGAGATCTGCTTGAATGTCCTCTATATTCACCCTCCCAAACCTCCTAGAGACTAGCTCTGACATACCAGATAATCTTATCCTGTCAACTTAAAGAACTGAAATTGAAGTATACACACTACTGCAGGTTTTTAAATTATTTATAATATTCTGAAACCATTCACTAAAAGAACATTCTTATTAAGGTTAATTCCAATGTTTTGTTTCCTTAGCTTTTACTTATTAGTCCTAGATGTTTCCCCAAAATAAAAAAAAAATAGATTAAATTCTTGTTTATTATGTCAGTACTTTAAAAACCATGCTCATATTAAGTCTTCTCTAAGCAATCACATATTGTCATGGTTTTAACTATTATGGTAATCAGCTTTTGGTCATCATCCAATTTGTAAATTTTCTCTTTCAAATGTGACTACCAGTATGGACAATGGAGGTAATCAGTACTAACATCCCCTCGTCTCACTTTTTTTGACAATGTACTTTTATTAATGTACCAGTCACATTATTAGTAGTAGTCATACTGGTATTAATATTATTTTTATTATTAGCAATAATAACAGTGGCTCAGATGTAGTAATACTAACAGAGGTTATTTTCTTGTTTAATATACATAACTCCATATTTTTTTGAGCTTCCCAATGACTAAAACTCTGAAGTATAGTTCTATTCCAAGCAGAGATTACTGGACACATTTGTCCCCATGGTAGACTATTAACTTTATATGAATTATCCTTGTAATTTCCATGACTGGAATCTCTTAGTTTCACCTTTAATCACAATGGACAGGATAGCACAGGAATTAGAAATATGTTCTTTGGACTATTTTAAAATCCTGGATCCCATACTTACTGTATAATTTCAGGCAGGTCAATTTCATTTCTGTACCATATTATGTCTTCATCTACCAAATGAAGATAAGGAAATAAAAATTTGGCACTTGTTATATCATTGAAGTCCTATGTTCGTAAATTGATTTTGCAATTGTCCTATAAACATGACTGTATCTCCAGTAACTGGCCTCTGTTGCACTCTAACACAAGTCCCTAATTTGATAAGACAAATGGTTCTCTTTTGTGCTTGCTTAGTCATTAACGCACTATTGCTGGATCCCTTTGATGTCTCACTAAGCTTCATCATAATTTACCCATAGATACAACCATCAGGATATGCCCTGTGCCTGCCTGTCCTGACACCAACAATTATTCAATAAAAGTGATGTATTGAGTATTGATATATACCATCCTCATGAGAAAATTTTGTAAGCTTCTCATTTAATTTCTGTATAGAATTAGATAATTTTATTATTTTTTTTACAGATAGAAAAAAATGGAGGTTTGGTGTTGTTAAATCAATTACCCAAAAGTCATTGTTGGCAAGTGATAAAATAAGATTTAAAACAATGGCTATATTACCCCCAGATCTAAAATTTTAACTAGTTTATACCACCCCCATAAAGGGTATTGAACTTGCACAGTCTTGAACCGTATACATTTTTTTGTGTTAAGAGTGTCCTGCTTACCAGGAACCTGTAGGAATCTTATGTTAACACATTTACTGCTTTTGTTGCTTTGAGAACTGTCACCATGTTCTCCAGATATCTTACTCCCATTTTACACCAAAAATGCAATACTTTATCTAAATGTAGTGTTATTTCTAGGTCCTGATCCTTCTCATCTCTTCCTCCCTTGTATGAGCTGCCATCTTCTTGTCCTATTTGAGTAGGTCTAAGTAGCTAGTTAACTGGCTCTATTATCTATCAAAAGAGATCCACTGATTTGATCTCAGAAAGTTTTGTGACACTGTGTACCACTCGCTTGCAACCAAAAATAGAATCAGGGACTTGAAACCTAAGGAATTTAAGTGGCAAGTAGTTTGTCACTGTTAAATGTAGGCTTATTTCAATAGTTCATATTTTTCTTCTGAGTCTATATTATACATAAGCTGAAAGATGCTTTTTTCTAACAAAAATGTTTCATGTCAAATTCTCCCAGCACCATTTGGGAAAGTCATTGAATAAACTAATAGTAGGCTTCCAAGCCAAGAGTAATTATGTTACATTGCTCTTTTTTGGCAGGGAGCTATTTTTTCCTGTAAATGAAGCACTTTAACATAAGCACACTTTTACACTGGAAAGTGGAGGATGATTTGATGCAGATGTCTTTCAGGTGAGAAACAAGATCATATTTTTCCCACTTCAAGATTAATGTAATGAAGTGATCAATCAATCAATCAATTAATCAATCAACTACTTTCCCCCCGATAATAACTGTAGCAGATAGTGATTAGAAATGGAAACATACACCTGTAAAAGTCAAGTCTCTTTCTTGATAGCTGAACATTATGTGACATTTTATATTCAGAAAACACTTTAAAATCATTCATATTAGTTTTTCCTTTAAGCCAAATTTTGAGGGGAGTTATTTCTCTGATTGCCATTTTTAGAGGAGCAAACTGGTTCAGGAAGGTTAAATAACTTGCCCCAAAATGGTTAGCACCTTGGTGGCTAAAGTGGAGCTAGCAATCAGGTTTGTAGCCCATCTATTTTAGCATAGGTCACTATAACAGATGTATTATCTTCATTTCTCATTTTCTCCAGAAGAGAAACTTGAAGACATCATGAAAGTTTATGAAATTGGGTTTACATATTGTGAGGGTCAAGAAAAACCCATTTCATAAATTTATATCATTTTCATATTAATATATACAGTTACATCTATAGGGGAAAGACCTAAAGCATTTAAAATACATATATCAAATAAAGAAATCTATTGAACATAGAGTTTAGTTGGAAGTCCATAAATTATTTTCAGGAAATAACTGTAATGATGGCTCACATGTATTGATAGTTTATAAGGTAATATTCAGTATGCCAAACACTTAAATTATCTCATTTGAATCTCATTAAACATAGCAAATACTATTTTTCTTATAAAGAAAGTGAGGAAGTATGCAATTTACCCAAGATCTCAGAAAGAAAAGGTTGCAGATAGGGCAGAGAAAAAGATTTATCCATTGTTCTAGAGATCAAATGCTTAAGCCCTATATGATATTGTTTTCCACTGTAGTCTACACCTTTAGGTAAGTAACAGCCTCTTTCTATTAACTCTAATTCCAATTTGTATTATTGGGAGGGTATATACCTTTACAATAGTAGAATAAATGATTCCATTATTTTGTTAATCAATGAACAAATATTTCGGAAGTCACTCAGTTCCAGAAAATATTCTATATGCTGAGTCTAAATTTGTTTCTTACAAAGTTAGAAAATGCACTTGTGTATGTATATGTAATAGTATTATGACAGATATAGCATACAGTACATTAGAGCTAAGGCCAAACTTAAGACAAAGGAAGGCTTTCCCAGGCCCAAAATTTGGCATACCATCAAATTATAGCAAAACATTTATTCAGTATATGATCTGCATTGAGACTGAGTGACACGTAGGATCAGTTTGGGAAGGACTGCCTGGGACAGCATTTGTTCTCTGTATTGCCCTGAGCAATTCAGTTCTGACCCCAAATTTGCATTTCCCAACAATACAGAAAAAATCATAATCAGATCCACCATTCTTACAGGTCACTTTAAGAATTTTTACTACTTGTGTGTACTGTTCATTGCTTCCCACCCACCACTCCTACCCAAAGCAGTTCAAAACAAGCAAGCAAGCAAGCAAACAAACAAACATTTCCTTCCGCTTACATGAGTACTCTTTCTGAGAGGATGTTTCCTTCCAATTGTGTATTTCCAATGATGCCTAGATAGCCTTTGTTGGTGAATACTCTCGTCAGAGGGTTGCTTGCTTCACGTAGTGAGAACTCCTTTGATAGAAGATGCTAAAAGAATTGCCTAAAATGGCACATGTATCAGTTAGGGCGGCACTATAGCTGCTGTGACAGCAACAAAATGTATAATGACTTTACAAAATAAACACTCTTTCTTGGACACGTAAAATTTAACTGGTATTTTCTGATTGGCAGGTGGCTCCCATCCAAATGAGCACCTTTTCTTCTTACGGCCTTGCAGTTTCCTAAGAGCTTGATCCCAATCCAGCCTATCGACGGGGAAGAAAGCGTAGGAGTGGCAGAGGCATATCCACTTTTAATCAAATCGCTTTATCCAAGAAGTGACACAGCCCTCGGTTCCTATTCCGTTGCTGGGAAGGAGTCACAGTGCGTCGCACAGATCCAGATGGGGCTGGGGAATGTAGAAGCTGGGTGGGCATCACCTTCTCAACAGCAAGTCTGCACTCTGAAAAAGAACAGCATTTAAATTTTTTCTCTGCCAGAGGATACAGAGGTGGCACAGGAGGGTAAAGCTTTAGCCAAGTGAAGAGCAGAGGGGAGGGCATTCCAGGGAGAGGGAGCAGCTTGTCCAAAGATTGCGAAAGCACGATTATGTAATATTATTATAAAAGTGGGAGATCAGAAGAGGCCTAATGCCCCCTGTGATTCGATCAGGAAATAGTGAGCACGTCCATGTGTTCGGCGTTTTGTAATAGACACAAAGAATATTGAGCACTAATAAAATGAAGTCCCTAAAATAAAGACATTTCTGATTCTTCATGAGGGGCAGACACTTGGTCAATCAACTATTTTTCCTAAGATCCCTTCTACTTTTTGATTTCTAATACATTGTGAGTTACTAGTCAATGTTAATTTCAACATTCTGAATTCTGGGAAAATTCGGAGCTCTCTATTATTTAATTGATTCATTGATCTAAAACTCACATTATAGAATGCTTGCAAAATGCTGAATTCTCTTACTGGGGCAAGAGTAAGGTGGTAAACAAAACAGATAGTATCCCATCTCTCAAGGAGTTCTCATACTTGTGGAAGCTTTATGAGTTGGGGATTATTTATAAATTGACTGACAGCTGGTTTCAGTCTGAAGTAGGCGCACTGATAGTATAAACAGAAATGACATCTTATTAGATGAGGCCCTTCACATGTAGCTTTTCATTATTATTTTACAGGTTTCCAGAAGATGATTTTTCAGTGAACGGTATTATGAAAAATGCTACATGAAAGCAAGATTCGCACATAAGGTTATTTTAAAGTTGCATTGTTTTTCTTTGTACTCCGGAATCTAAAATAAATACTAAAAATGAGATTAGAATAAACTACTAGGTGAATATTTTTAACTACTTTATTCTTAGGAGCAGGTATTTGATAACTAAATTAGGGACAGGCTAGAAACTTCATCGAGAGAATTGACCTGATACATTTGATGAGATCTAAATCTTCATATATGTGTAATCCAATGCAAATTTAAAGCCAACTCTTCAGTCCACATCTGATTTCTCTTAATTGATTCCAGTAGCTGAATTCTGAATTAGAATTCATCTTTCCACTTAAATGCAGTTTCAGACTTTTTACCTGGGGGTGGTGGTGAGTCATTTCTTTTGACTGAAATACCAATACATAGGGGAGTTTCATTTCCATGAATATTCCTTCCCAGCACAGGTTTTTCTTGTGATAGCTAGAATATTTATTGCAATAATTTTATAACCTCCTTGTATTTATTTCATCTTTTTATGCTGTAATTTCATGTGCTAAATAATGGAAACACATACACATTAAACTTCCTGTAGGCATTTGTGTGTGGGAATTTTAAAATGAAGTGGTGAATTAAACAAGTGACCAAATCAAAACTGAAATAGAAGGTACTGAAAACCTAAGCACATTAATATACTGACAGGGATATAATATGTAGAGCCATTTTATGCATTTTCTTTCATTTCCTTTTTTAAAAAAAATCTTTAAAAATTGTATCCTAGTAAGAGTGTTTTAAAATATACAGCCTTGAGTTATGTATGCCAACTCATCTAATGTATACCTGAAAAGCTGCTACACTTATCTCCAACGTGGAGATTTATAACAGAGAGGAAATCAAAGAGTGGAGATAAATCATTGTAAAAGAGTCATATTAGCATCTTACTAAATGATTTCTTATTGTACTGAATAATAGCTGAAGAGATATTTCCATTTTAGTCAGAACACAGGACAATTTTTACCAGTTCAAATGCTATGAGAATCTCAGTCCAAATATGTATATTTAAAATAACTATCTTTTCTAGGATAATACTTACACGTGAACAAAACTTGATTAGGAAACAATATTTACCTCAGATATTTAATAGAAAATTTTACAAAGTTATTTTTATAACGTATCACCTCCCTCAGAAGAGATTCCATCTGGAAGAATATTATTTATGGCGAATAGTACAGTTTGTTATTACCAAGGCTCAAACATTTTCATGCATTCATTAAACAAAAAAAAAATTTGAGTACGTCTTATGTGCTACATGCTGGAGACTCGGAGGATAAACAACTAGTCTACGAAGCAGGGAGCATACACCAAATTAAAAAAACAAATTTTCAGTACACTGTGTATTATGAGATTTAACTTGAACCATGTAAGGCTGAAACACCATAACCTTGGCTTCCTTGACACCATCTTCATCTGTTTTTTGTTTGTTTGTTTGTTTCTGTGATTTCTCTGGTTAGTCCTTCTAAGTTTCCTAGGGACTCTGGTTTTGGGGGTATTCCATTTCATTCTGAACTATGTGCTCTTGTCATGGTACACTGTCCTTGAGGGATATTACCTGGTGCACCCTTCATCCATCGTCTCTATCAGGGATTATCAAACTTCACTGCATGTAAGAATAATCTTGTGATAAAGTTAGATTTGGGAAGTCTGGTTGGGGCTTAGGAATTTTAACATGAACCCATGGTGAATTTGATGCAGGTCATCTAAAACTACACTTTGATGGATGTTTATCTATGAACTAACAATACCTCAGTCTATTGCTAAAGCCCAGATGTGGGCTTCACTGATATATAACCAACTACGGAATGGACTTCTCCTCTAGGCTGTTGTGAATGCACCTCATATCCTTCCAACCTCCGCACATGGCAACGCCACTGCCGTCAGCGTATTTTTTTGGACCATATTTCCTGGCTTAAAGAATTTAATCTTAATACTCCTATGTGATAAATTAGCAATCTAGGTTTTGGGACACCTGGGTGGCTCAGTCCCTTAAGCGGCTACCTTCAGCTCAGGTCATGATCCCAGCCTCCTGGAATCAAGCCCCGCGTTGGGCTCCTTCTTCAGCGGGGAGTCTGCTTCTCCCTCTGCCTGCTGCTCCACCTGCTTGTGCTCTCTCTCTCTTTCTATCTCTGTTAAATAAATAAATAAAATCTTAACAACAACAAAAAAAAGAAACCTAGGTTTGATCACGAACATTTTCCTTTATCGCCCTCTTGGATCGATTCCAAAGTCCTGCTGATAATTTTTAAGTGGATCCTGAGTTTGTTCCATTCTGTCCCTGCCACTCATCTCTCCTATTTACACAGTCATCATTTCTCAGTATGTTTTATATGTTGACCCCCAAATTTTCTCAATTCTCCCACATTAAACTACTACACACTGTGAACAAGGTAATATTTCCAGAAAACAAATCAGGAAAAAATAAAGTTAGATATGGATAAATTAAAATGTCCTTACTGTAGTTACAAGTCCATGCATGACAGAGCCCCAGTTTAACTATCCAATCTCCTCTCTTACCCCGTCCTTTAACTTTTACTGAACTTAACATAGTCCTCCAAACGCAGTCTTCTCTTTTTAACTTTCTGGTTTTTGCATGTGCTGTCCCTCTACCTATAATTCTCATTCATCCCTTGGGTAACTCCTTCTCCAACTAGACAGCATATCCTCAGAGAGGGCTTTCTAAATAGGAAGTTCAGCTTGGATCCATTTTCCACATGCTAAGATTGCCTGATTTAGCCTATTAGGTATATCTCCCATACAATATTTGGGACTGTTATACAAAAAAAACTCTTCATTGCTTATCTTAACTTAAAATTTAACTGGGAAACTTGTATTATGCCTAGCAACTCTATATATGTACTCACATAATTTATCACATCACATTTGGATTTCCTTGCCATTTACTTGTATCTTTTAATAAACTGTAAATTCTTCATGGCGGGAAACAAGTCTCCATTTTTCTACATTGTGTCACTACACTTTTTGGGTAGTGCCTGGCAGTTAAAACGTATTTGAGAAAAAATAAAATAATGTACCCAAGGGGTGCCTGGGTGGCTCACTTGGTTAAGCTTCTGCCTTCAGTTCAGGTCATGTTCTGGGTGTCCTGGGATTGAGTCCCATGTGGGGCTCCCTGCTCAGCGAGGAATCTGTTTCTAACTCTCCCTCTGCTGCTCCGCCTTGCTCATGCACACTCTCGCGCTCTCTCTCACTCTCAAATAAATAAATAAATCTTAAAAAAATAAAAAATAAATTAAATAATGTACCCAATATTCAAACCTCACTACTTCTGTTTTTCACTATATCATATTGCTTCTAAATCATAACAGCAGAAAGTTTGCATTCAGTAAATGTGAATACTTGTTAAATGTAAGGGGGAAAAAAGTACTGTTTAATTTTTAACAGAGGCTAGGATTTCATACCATAACATTGATTTCAATCATTTCATGAATGGGTATTCTTTGGGTATAATTTACCCCTCTGTAACAAACGTAATTGAGAGAATCATTCTGTATACCCAAAGTTCCACTAGGCCAGTTTCCTCAGATAGAAAAGAAAAGTCAGATAATGATGTGGACTGTCATTTGCAGAGCTTTCTTATTTCAGTGAGAAAGAAGAGGTTTTTCTATGAGAAAGTGTTAGAAACTGAGTAGATTTTTTCCCATTTGTACTCAACAAAAGAAAAGTCCATGGTTCTCAGTTTTCAGATTTTCAAAACCTCAACAGAAAATGTTCTTTTAAAAGAGAGCCATTTAAACAGTTTTCTGGGACTAGATCAAGACTTTTCTATGTATTGTAAGTGAAAACAGTGATCGAGATTCTAAGTTCCAATAATAGAAAATAGCAATATCAATTTTAGGTCCATTAAAACAAAGCTCTTCCTAATTGACTCTCGTAGCAATTGATCTCCAAATGTCACAAGATGCCATGGGGCTCCTAGAATTGATGATGGATAGCAATTTTAGCAAAATCAGGCATAGATTTCACAAAGCAGACACAGCATCTGTTACATGAATAAGGAGTTATTGGTGTATGAAAATAGCTGAAAAACAATATTTTGGGACTAGATAGGAAAATGTGCATTTCCCCCCTCTTACAGTATTCAAAAGTAAAGGAATATGTAATCAAGAAATAACAGATAATGGCAAATGGTATTTATTCATTAAACGAATGCTTACTGAGGTCTGAGTGTGTGCCTGATATTAATATTCTCTGCTTTGAGTGGATATAGATAAGTAGCAAAGAGCAGAGGGACCAACACGATGTAGCAATGCCAATTATTCCCTGTTGATGTATTGTAATTCCTTGATTTGAAGGCAACCTGAATACTGATGGACTGAGTTTCTGTTTTGTGTTTTGTGCCTTTATAAATAAAGCAAATTAGTTTATCTCCATCCAAGAATGTGTGATGACAGTCCTCATTCCAACCATGATCCTCATGCTATTACGAACCCAGCAGCCTCACCTCCTCCATCTCTTCTCAAATATTCTCTTCATCTTGTTTCTCCTTGCCATTTCTACTGCTGTCTTTCCCGTGAAGGCTGTCTTTTTGTTGTTGTTGTTGTTCTGATTTCCTATCTTCTATATTTCAAGTCCACGAGACAAGTAATTTGTCCTCCTTGTTCACAGTTGTAGCCTTCAAATTATTTCACCCCCTTGAATACGTATGCAGACATAACAATCACAATAACAATGGCAGCAAAATTCTTACCCTTTTGAAACTCATGCCATTCACTTCAGTTACCCACTATGCGTCCTCTTTGCCCTCTTAACCCTGACCTCTTAGTCATTCTTGCCATTAACTGAAGAATTTAATTTGTAAATGAAAGTCTTTCTCTGCACATTAACTCTTGTCTCCATTCTCGTGACTTCACTATTTAGCTAAGTGAAATATCCAAGTCCTGTACTCTTGATTCCTTTACGTCTTTATCGCCAGTGAACACTTCTTTCACTTCATTTCAGCCATTCACTTCCTATGATGCAAGCTCCATTTGGACCTTATCATTAGCAGAAACTGTGCCACTTCTAAGTTCTCTGTTTCAAATATTTCTATATCTAACTACATTTTTCTAATCTTTTAGCTCACCTGGTAAATTAGTTTTAACAGCATAATTCTTTGGTTACCTTGACCTTGTCAATCCCTTAATCACATCTGTCTCTCACTTTCTACTAACTCCTTTTCTCTTGACCTCCTATATCCCAGTCATTATAATCAGTCCATTGCAAATACCATGAAGTCACTTGCCTCCCTCTCTGTGTCACTCATGAGCAATTTCCCAGGCCTGGATGACGCATGTATCAGAAGATCTACAAGGTTTTGGAGAAAATCACATGATTATTTTAAGCTGACTGGTATTACTTTAAATTTAGCGAAATCATTGTGAAATGGACCAACATTCTTCCATGTTTTGTTCATTTATTCAATAGATATGTAACCTTTGTACCAGGAGCTGTTTGAGGTGTTAAATTATGAGTGAAAAATTCAAACCAGACCTTGCTTTCATATGGCTTATATTCCACTGGGGTCTAGAAGGAAAGGCAGAAAAAACTGAGTAAAGAAATAAGCTTTCAGGAAATAGAATATTGTTCTAAAGGGTGTCTATTCACTAAAAAAAAAGTGTATATCGAACACCTACTATCTGTCAGGTATAACATTTTAGGAATAATAAAACAGGGTAATGATATAGAAAGCTTGGGGTAAGGGAAAACTTTATAAACACTCTATGATGTCTCCCTGATGGGGAAATATTTTTGCTGAGACCTGATTGTGGAGGTTGATAAAAGAGTGCTTCATAAGGGGAAGATCAGTCTTCCAAAGCCCTGAATTAGGGAAAAACATGTCCTGTCCAAAGACAGAAAGAAAATACAGAAAGAAAATCAGTGTGACTGGAGCTTTGTGGCCCCATGATATAAGCTCAGGTTGAAAAGGTAGGAAGGCACTATGATAAAATGTCAGCCATTGTATGTTTTCTCCTCTGGTGGGTAGCTATGAAGACAGGAAAGAAATACCTTCTCCTTTCATTTTAAGCTAATGCCTTCACTTTATAAACCACTTAGAAAATAGAAACCATCAGTACAACATATCTTCCTCATTTTCCCACCAAATGACTACCATATATATATTTTTTTCCTTCTCACCTATTATAATGGATGTTGTGTTCCATCTTGTGGTTTGGACCTAACCCTGCTACACTTTCCTTCAGTCTTCCATTTTTCAGTTATAAACTCTATACCTAATGTCATTTTTATCTTCATCTCCATCATACTGATTCAATATTAAAACATATACTAATGTCTTCCAACTCAAAAGAAGAATCCTTCCTTAACTTCCTCCCCATCTCCTCCTAAATAAATCCTCCCACTTGAGCTCCCACCCCCACGCAACTTATATATCCCCCTTAAAATTATCAACAGACTCCATGTTTCAATTTCAAAGGACTTGCCATCATTTCCTTCTTCCTTAACCTCCCAGCAGGAATCCACAGAAGGGAACAGCACATAATGAAGTTGCAAATAGACAATGCCTCTCTTTCAGTGCTCACAAATACACTCCTTTCATATCTCTCTCTCTCTCTCTCTGTCTCTATCCCTATCCCTACCTCTACCTCTATCATCTCTATCTCTAGCTTTCTCTATCATCTCTGTCTCTATCTGTAACTCTCTCTATCTCTATGTATATAATAACCTAATAACCAAGAGCTCTGAGATTTTCTTTCTACTGTTACTTCTCTGGGTGGTCAAGTTAGTTCCTGTATTGAAAATGTAAAAGATCCTAATTATAGAATAGAATAAACGTATTTTAATCAAGAACATTTTTGCATCCCACTCTCTACAATACAATAATATATGTGTATTATGTGAATACATTTTTCTTCTAAGATGTTTTAAGAAATATATATATATGATAATATAGAGTGCTGTGCATAACTAACTGATATGATTACAATGTCTATGTGTCCTTATGATCTTGATCCCTCAGCATTATCTACAGAAATGTCTCTTCTACAATTTCTCAGTCAAGTCTTTCCCTCACTCGACTCCCTTTTGCTGCTTAGAAGGGTCTTCTGTGGCATTCAAATTAGAATTGGGTTTTGCAAAGCGAGGCAACTCTAGAAGCTGAAAAAAGAAATGTGGAAAATAAGTGACAAATATTTTAAAGCAGGAACTTCTTATGTTCATGACATTTTAAAGGACTGAATTTTTTCAGAATATCTAAAATGCAAAGTAGATAATTTCTTTTAACATTTTGTTTTAAATTAAATAAATTTTCAAAGAAATCTCAGTATGTTTGTTTTTTACTGCCTCTTTCTCCATCAACTAATGCTATTTTTGTAGCCCAAAGCAGGCTTTTAAAAAGTGTAGTATAGTAATTGCTTTATTCTGACAGGAACTTCCATATGCTGAAGATGTGAACATAATTCTTTGATTGGCCTATTCAGATGTAAACATGCCCAGTGGGTAGATGAGTTCAGATTATTAATCATTTTCTGAATAGTTATGTATTTGTGAAATTGTTAATGAGCTTTTATAGTTTTCCTCCTCACTCCTGTCAGAGATAACTGGTCAACATGAGGACATGTTTGAGAAGTTTGGTAGTGCTGTAAGATAAAGTAGCTTTCTGTTTTCTCTGCTGGCAACTCTAGGGCAGCAGGGTTCTTTGTCAAGTTCCGGTACTGATTTAGTTCCTTGAGGCCACTGGCAGTTATGTGGTTTTCAGTTGCCTTGGCTTTGCATGATAGACTACTCAGATCCGGAGGCATTAGAATCAAGCTAGTGTTTATATCTAAATGGCTTCCTTCATTAAACTCCAACTTTGATTTTCAATATATTAAATTTGTGTGTTGTTCAGGGGAATAAAGTGATCTCAGGCATTTATTTAATTGGCTTTGTTTGTATAATTATTAAATTAAGATTGTCACTATTACTTCATCTGGAATGATAATTTCAAAGTTGTCATTTTACAAACAATTTCAAAAGAATAGCAGAATTCTGAAGTCAATTTTAGTGAATAAAAGTTTTTTCTTACTGTGTGATACAGTGAAACTGAACAAAATAATTTAATTTGGAAGTAATGCCAAATTGAATTCACAAAATATACAAACTGTAGAACATTTTTAAGAGACCGAAATTAAATTTTAAAAATAGGTTATTAAAGAGTTGATATCTTCTCAAGTATATACTATAACCCAAGCGAATGGCTAATGGAGTGTTATTAGTTTAAAGTACTTCAAACTTATTTCATTGCATGTGTGAGAATCCTTTGAATTGAGCATTTTTTCTGTTTATAAGTAAATGATAATTCTAAGCCACCAGAAAGAAGTTTCTTCTCATAATAGGTTTTACATTCCAAATAGTTTCTTATATATTTTAATTTATTAAATAGATATTTTATTCAAAGACAATGCAAAGATGAATTGCATCATGGATTCTAAAAATTTTACAAGAGTTAGATTTCTATACTTCAGTGTATATGGTTATCTCTATAAAGAATGCATCGATCACAAAAAGGAAATGGATTCTTTGTAAAGATATTACAGCATGGTCATGTATAAATGCCTATTTAAAGGGAAACTATTTCAGATGAAAGAGAATGGAATGTAGATAGATTCACCTTCCATTATCATATGAAACGAACAGAGGAATGACCTTCAATGTCTTCTCAAACCTGAGATAAAATGGCATTTTCTGGATATGTAGGGGAAAAAAAAAACATGACTTGCATTTACTCTGCCAATTCATCTTCTTGTAACCTGTCAGAAATGGTCAATTCGAGATTATCAAGAACTCTTTTTTTTTTAATTTTATTTTATTATATTGTGTTAATCACCATACAGTACATCCCCAGATTCCGATGTAAAAAGCATGGTGCACTGGGTGTTATACGCAACTAATGAAGCATCAAACTTTACATCAAGAACTCTTTTTAATCTTGGTTTCAATTTCTTTTCCCAGAAGCGTTTTGCCAGGGAAAACAAAAGGAGCAAAGTTTCCTGCTCTGATTTGCAATTTGCATCCCTTTCATCTTACACTCAGATTAAGGAAAAAATCTGGAAGATCTTGGAATTACTGTCAGTCTCTTCACCATTTCATATTTCCAACCCCCTCTGGATGTGAAAAAGAGAAATGGAATCACTGATTCCATCCTGGTCATTGATAATGTCCATGGTTAAATTTACTTTGAAAATGACAGTTTTCTATTTCAAAAGCAACTCCTCATTTTGAGCCTTGTGATAAAACTTATTAAAACTAGCAGATGCCTCTTATATATCTGATTTCGCATTAGAGATCAAATTTCTGATTTTTGCTTCAGAAATTTATACAACATGTCATTTGGAAAAGGCCAATATTTTGGTTCACTTGTCAATGATAATCAGTGTTTAATGAAGTGAAGTGTAGCTGTGTTGATATTTTTATTGTGGCACTTGATCATTCTTTCACTGGCAGACCCACAGATGGCCTTTTTTAATCCAGAAAATATCTGGCTAAATACATTCTATTTTTGGTCTATTTGTTTTTCACACATTCTTTGGGAACCTCTGGTGCCTTCGCTTTTTACTCTGGAAGCTTTGAGAATGAAATATGTACATTTACAGTAATTCCCAGCCTTCTTGAAAGCCCTACCCAGTCTGTATCCGAACCCACCTTTCCTAACTTCATTTTACTGCTCCCTTCATATTTCCTCTGCTTTAGCTAAACCGGATGGATCATCATTCTACATGAAAATCTGTCATTGTTTCTTCATTCATGAGCTTTCCTTCATTGGAATTTTCCTCATATCCGGTAACCCGCACTAACCCTTATCTAGGCAACATGGCTATCTATTAAAGTACCATACATCTAGTCCAGTCCTCAACACTCTAAGAAACGTACTGACAACCTTTGAAGATTTTTTTTTTTCTTTTTTGAACCCTGGAAACAATGCCTTTTCTTTTAGGACAATTTTCTATGTATAAACTGTAGACTCTTTGTTGCCTCTCTCCTTCAGAGTACTGATTCAAGTGTCACCATTACGACTACTCTGAAATCTAATCACTGCATTCCTTCCTTTTACTGACCCCTCTACTTTGTCTCAATCTTTTCAACTCTCCTTTCTTTTCATTAGCTTGGACTTCATAGCACTCAATATTATTCATATCCCTTAAAGGTTTTGTCTTTATTTAGTTTATTTATTTTTAAAGATTTTATTTATGTATTTATTTGAGAGTGAGAGTAAGAGAGAGAGCATGACCAAGGGGAGGGGCAGAGGGAGAGAATCTCAAGCAGCTTCCACGCTGAGTCCGGAGCCCACCATGGGGCTCAATCTCATGACTCTGAGATCAGGAACTGAGCCCAAATCAAGAGGACACTCAACTGACTGAGCCACCCAGGAGCCCCTAAAGCTTTTGTCTTTATTTAAAACCCAACCTTGGGTGAAACCTCTTCACTTTGACCATCTTCTGCTTTATTAAAACATATATCTGTATAGAAGCAATCAGATGAAGTCTCTCTGCTCCTGCACGTGTACATCCCATTCTAAGAGAGTTTTCTGCATGCTCCTGTCTGAAGAAACCCTCCTCTGTGTCTGTGGATCCCAACTACTCCTGTGCTTACAGACACTTGGTCCTACTCTGACAAGCCTATCCTTTCCATTTCAGATATTCAATTTGTCTTCATTGTCTCAGAGATTTTAAACATAGTCAAATTTGTCTAATTAAACAAACAAACAAGCAAAATCTATTAAAAAAAAATCCAAACCCCAGTTACTCAGGCTAATCTGTCTTCCCTCTTTAGAGAGTCAGAGGGTGGCCTAGACCCAAGGAAGGTCTCAATTTCCTTGACTCTTACTTACTATTCAGTTCATACTAATAAGGCTTCAGTCATCATGATTCCATGAAATAATTTTCACCAATGATACCAATGACTTCATTTTGATAAAGATAATGAATATTTGTAAAGTACTTTTTTTTTTTATATCTTTGAAGCACTGACTTAAAACACTGTGCCTCCCTTCATTTCTATGACATGACTCTCTCCCAGTTTTCTCCTAACCTCTGGCTACTCTTTCTCTCTCTTTATTGTAGTCTCACCCTTCACTATCTAGCCACTAAATTTAGAGTTCCTCAAGACTCAATTTAAATTATCTTCTCTCGCTTTATATTCTCTTCCCAGATAATCTCAACTACCCTCATGGATTTAACATCCCCAATGTTCTCCTCTATCTCAGATTTATCTTCTAAACTAGACCTGCTCCTCAGAGTCTTAGACAATCTATTTTCTACATGGTAGCTCAAGGGATATTTTCAAAATAAGCATTCGTCTTTTGAGGCCCTCTACCCCAGATACTCCCATTCCTGCTCACATTCTTGAATAATTTTCCCATTGGGATTTTCCCATGCTAAGTCCTTTCATTCAATCACCCATTATAATTCCTCCTACTACATGTAATTTACACATGCTATTTCCTTTCTCTAGTTCAACTCATCCTTTGGATGTCAGCTAAAGTAGAACTTCCTCAAGGAAGATTGCCTTGATCTTTCTGACAAGAACAGCTCCTCATATATATATGGCATATGTCTCCTTCATACCATTTAGCAGACTTGTGAATTTATCTTTATTAGTAAGATTAGTTGTTAATATATCTCTTCTTTCCCAAGGACAGTTACAAGGTCTTTCTTTTCTTGGAAATAAATCCCCAATATCTAAAATAAAGGCGAACACAAAATAGTAGTTCAATAATTGTTTGGTGGATGAATGAGTGAATACATGATGAATTCTTTTTTCAGTCTATGTTACTCATCAAAACATAGTATCTTTCTCATGGTAAGAGTTCACAAGTAGTCATGGAATTGCACATATATTTGCATAATTGAATGATATTTGAAAGAATATAAATATAGAGTAGAATCTGTAACTTAGAACAACAGATTTACATTCAATTCAACTCTGCTCATGATTATTCTCATATTGTGTTGTGTGGCATTTGAGCAAGATTCATAGCAAGTGGTGTTCTTTTGGATTAAGAAATATGCAATATTGTCCTTCAACACATTTATTAGAACATCTGATTAAGGTTGGTTACAGCAGTTTGTTTAAATTGAAATGTCACTTTGTTGTCCCTTTTAGACTGACATGAATTGACTAATAATTTACATTTTACATTATATTAAACCCCAAGTTCTTTGAATAAAAAAGCTAGTACTGTCACACTTTTGGAGTGTGGTTTTGATGAATATATTTTTCCCACTCCCCAGGAAAAAATGGTTATAAAAACTCAGTATAACATTATTCATTGTCCTAGTACTGCACATCTTGTTTTTGAGAGCAGCACCCATAAGACAGGAACAAAAAAGTTATTTCTTAGGGATGATTCATTTTAGCACATTTTAAAGTAATCATTAGTTTGTGACCTTTCATTAATAGAGGAGATGCAGAAACCACAAGCAATAACCACTAATCACTAATTAAAGTCACTGATGGGAGAAATTTGAAAGAAACACTGTTTACAATTTGCTTTGGAAGAAAATTCAGGAGTGTGGCAGAACTCTGGTTAAGGTTACATGTTTTATCTAGTCCAGGCTATCGAATACCCAAATTGCACACTCTATATTAATCACCACTTCTAATTAAAACTTGAAAACATAACATTGCCTTTTTATTAAACAAAAAGGGGTGTCAATTCCCACTAATTAAAAAGGAACTTATTATCACAGGATGGGGTTCCAGGAAAACCTAAAAAAAATTGCCAGGTTGATTTCGCAATAAATATTTTAAGGCAAACGTCAATGAAATTATATTAAACAATTAAAAATGAATGAACAAAAAGTACCTTACTCCTTATAAAATTATAGAATAGCATTTAATCTTCTGACAGGTCTTGCTGCCTCCAGTCTGGTTACATCAATGTTCTACTCCTCTCTGCAGCTGGAGTGGTCTTTCTAAATGCCAATCAGATTGTGTCTTTTTCTTTAAGTTCTTTGATTTCTCTCTCACCATTCAGAATTAAGTTCAACGTCTTCGATGAAAAATGCTGACCTCTCATGATCTAGATAGAAGTTGCCTGTCATTCCAGCTTTAGTTAAAGCCAGAAACACACATATGCACAACCTTACCCTCCAGTCATGTGCAACTGAGTATCACTTCCCAAATGCTTCATGCTATTTTCTTCCTCTGGTCATTCGCACATTTTGTCTGTATTCCATGGTAAAACCTCTCCCTTTTTTCATCAAATTTCTGCTTTTTTCCCCCCCAAAAAACATTTTCCAAATTAAACTGAGTGTTATTCAGTTCAAATATCACCTCCTCCAGAATGCTGATTCCGGATGCCCCGGTTTCTTTGAGAATTTCGCAGCCCTTGCAGCAAACCTCAGTCACTGATTCGGTAACTGTAAGCACCCATTTATTTGTCTGCATAGGGGCAACATTGGATATACCTTGAGGATTAAGTCTTCTTTAATCTAATATCCGCTGATCCCTGGCATACTGTATTCGTTTGCTAAATACTAACCTATCCAGTGTTGCATGCCATTCCCTTAGCTTGCAGCCGCCCTTATAAAGATTAAAGACTCACGGCCCCCCTCCCAGAGAGAGAGAGAAACAGCAAAGATGCAACATCTAGTTTGTAATTGAAGAAATGAGCAAATAAATCCCATTTTTTAAAACTAAAAAGAAAGCTAAAAACTATAATCATGAAATGGTGATGAGAAACACTCTAAATTGATGACTATTGTGTACAACTTTAAGTTAACTTTGTGGACCAAAATTGAAACTCAAATTCTTCTCCTTCTTTGACTATACTAATTCCTATCGCGCATGGCATATGAAGTATTTTGTTTTTTGGAATCTTTGGTTTCAAGGATCACGTCCTACCCAGCCACCTTGTTGATATCTCCTTTCTAATTTGGCAGTGGAAAGGTTAAAGAGTAAGACAGAAGCATTACACTTGGAACCTACATAGAAAATTTTAGGATTGGTGGTGGAGCCTGAGATTGGTGTTGGATGGGGGAAAAAATAACCTTAAACTGCTGAGGCCAGAGGCAAATGAAACACTTGCTCCTGGCAAGTTTCCCAGTTTACCAGTGGTAGATATTTGTTACATCTCTTAATAGTTTCAGTAGCAAAGTTTTTGTCCTGGAGTGTGCTAGCAGCTGCTCTGTCAATGGAAGGATTAACACGCAAACATCAGCTTTCTATTAGGATACCCCCAGATTGAGGATTTGTCTCCAAAACAACGAAGGTGCTACTTCCAGACCACACTCAAAATGATATGCAATGTGCTGTATCAGGGAGAAGTGTTAAATTACTCAACTTAAACCCTATGGGGAAATTACTCTGGGCATTTTCTGTGGGTTTGGTATGGTCAATTTCCCATCAGTGACTGGAGAGGGAAACATTTTATCTCAGCCCACAAGCATTCTCTAAAAGGTTAAAGATGTAATTAACATAGCTCTTAAGAGAATGGAAACATGCAATTTGCTGTATCTGTTTCTAAATAGTACTAATCTTACTGTGAAACTGGGATAGCTCTACCAAGTGCTGGTACCTATACAAGTCAGATTTTGGTGAAACTGGTCAGTGGTAACTGCCTTGATTTACAAATTTTACAAAAATACCTGTGAACATTTGCTTAAAAACTGAAATTATAAGAGCCCTTGGGTGGCTCAGTCAGGTAAGCATCTGACTCTTGATTTTGGCTTAGGTCATGATCTCAGAGTCCTGAGATCAAGCCTCATGTAAGGCTCTGGACTCAGCGGGGAGTCTGCTTGAGATTCTCTCTCCCTCTCCCTCTGCCCCTCCCCCTGCTTTCAAGTGCTCTCTTTCTGTCTAAAATGAATCAATAGATCTTTAAAAAAAACTGAATTATAATAGAAAAAAGATTAACTCATATAAAGTAACATGCAGAAGGTGTTTCAGCTGAAACTTTGGGTTTTTTTCCTTTTTGCCCATTTTTTGGGTGACATGGACAGGTTACTGACAGAACATTTTTCAGAGTTGTCTCATCCATTAAAAGACACCGAAGAATTCTAATCAATGTGCCTATATGCTGTGTGGCAAGTGGTTCTGTGAGGATACACAGGCAAGTAACTCCACAAATTGGATAGATCTTGAAAAGAGGGAAACTCCATGATACTGAAACCTTATTTAAAGACAAAAAAACAAAAAAACCCCAAAAACCTGGCATTGTTCCTAGAGCTTGTGGCTCTGTGCCACTTAATGAAACACTCATGATAGATGAACAGTCTCCCTGTCATGCCTATTAAGGAATGCTTGATGATTTTATTATCACAGGCAGTGCTGAAACCTCTATTTGATGAACATTCTAATAAGGATGCCCTCTATGCTAGTGAAAGTTCAGGGAAATAACAAGGAATAACAAATAGATGAAAGAAGACATAGTTTTGATCATAACATCACAACACATTGCAGGTGTCTGACTTAAATAATCATGTGCTCTGAAACAGTATGCAATATATAGAATTAGGCCCAGAGAAAGTGTGATTTTCAACTTGCAACTGACAATGGCACAACAATACAATCACCCTTAAAAAGCAACATCTTAATTCGAGATTTTATGTTCTTTAAATCATAATCTGAATTGTTTCTAATCGCATTGTGTGGTAATTGAGAATTCCTACGCTGGACTGAGGAACCCAACACAAAATGATCAATTAAGTTTTACTTGTTCAATGAGAAAGCAACAAGCCAATGCAGGAATCACTGTAGCCTAGATGTGGAAATTGTCTAAAGCCCATAAACCTGTTTAGAGAAAAACTTTAGACTTGGTGGTTAGCTGTTAAAAAGTGATATTTTGGAAATAAAGAAACTGCAAATGTGCAAATAAAATACTCTTTGTGTTTGGCCTGCCTTTTCATTGCAGAACTATTCATGTTGCTTGTCAATACCACTTCTGCCCACATCAATACCACCTACCATCTGCTAAGCCCTCACTGCTAGTAATCCCTTATGATCTGGTTTAGAAGTCATCATACATTCTTGGAAACCTCCTTTAGACCTGCAACTGCCTCTCTGATATGCCTCTTTATGTTTACCTTCTTACATGGTATTTATTTATTTATTTATTTTTAAAGATTTTATTTATTTATTTGACAGAGATAGAGACAGCCAGCGAGAGAGGGAACACAAGCAGGGGGAGTGGGAGAGGAAGAAGCAGGCTCATAACGGAGGAGCCTGATGTGGGGCTGGATTCCATAACGCCAGGATCACGCCCTGAGCCGAAGGCAGACGCTTAACCGCTGTGCCACCCA
This sequence comes from Ailuropoda melanoleuca, assembly GCF_002007445.2. Classification (NCBI taxonomy): domain Eukaryota; kingdom Metazoa; phylum Chordata; class Mammalia; order Carnivora; family Ursidae; genus Ailuropoda; species Ailuropoda melanoleuca. The sequence continues at coordinate 44,907,734 of NC_048219.1, forward strand.
GGCGCCCCCTTACATGGTATTTAAATTGCCTGTTTATTTCCTTGTCTCAATGAAATTATGACCTCTTAGAGGACAGAACTATTGACCTTTTTGAAAATTTAACAGAAGAGTTTACTACCTAACATAATATTTTTGAATGAATAAATTAATGAAGGTATAAATGAATGTCTGTGTTCATTATGCAAACCATCCTTGATTTGTAAAATCATATTCTGAAATAACACATGTATTTTACATATCATAGAGTTGAGGTGGAACATTTTATTGACTGCAAAACAACTAATCATAATACATTCCCTGGATGTAAAAATGCAAAAGGAACAATCATTTGATCTTTCTGGGATATGAAAAAACACATATGTTGGAATAGGTTTTATATATGTGTATATGTATTTTTCCATATCTCCGATATAAACCAGTAGATATATATCTACATACCTATGTCTATATCTATATATCTACATTTATCTAGATAGATAAATATAGATGTTTTCAACAACATCTCTACAACATTAGTTTTTATTACACCGCAAAAACTTATGATATATTTACTCTCTTGGACATGCACATCCAGGAAAAAATTCTAGTTATCTCAGCTCTATAAAAATGAAAATATATTGAACAATATTTTATTTTATCCTAAAACATAGAACGCTTAAAAGATACACATCTTAAGACATAAATTCTTATTGATTAAATCCAAGCAACCCTTGAAATTCAGCTTTAGCCATAATTCAAGAAATTTAATTGTTTCTTTTCTTTGGAGAGGATTGCTGTGTGAGTACACGTATTTGCATATCATTCATCCCAGGGCTTACACTGAATGTCACCAAAAGGTGATTTTTTTTTTTTTTTAGTGAAAGTTATGAACTCAATTATAAAATATATAACATTTTGAAGAAAGTACACAGGAGATACAAGCTTATGCCACAATAAAAATTTGGTAAATGTACATGATACTAAATCATAAATTAGATTTATGGGTTAGATCATACATTTATAAATATATAATTAACAGTGCTGCCAATTACAAGAGAAAAACCAATCATCTTTAGCAATCAGTTTATGTTCATTGGCTTCTTTTGTTCTTTTTAACTATTTGAATTATTCTTAGAAAATATATACTTTACTTTTGGAGAATATATATTGTTGATGTAGTGTATGTATTAAAATATTTTCAGAATAAGTATAAAACATGAATCTTAATAAATTACATATTCAGTCTTGTTACATCATTGAAAATAATATAGATTCCACTATTAAATTATATATATACACACATATATATAAATAATCATACTACTCCAATTTATGATTTGTTATTCATTTTATGATTAAAATGCATTTCCCTCAAGATAATATGTGAAATCTGATTCAATATTCTGTGAATGTAGAAATACTTAACTATTAGGTTTCTAGAATGATTATTTTTTTAATTGAAGCATTCCTCTTTTGATGACGCCTTGTTTAGCCAATTATTCAGCATTTTTACAAAGGCTCTGTTTAAAATGTAAGTTACAAGTGGTAGACACAAAAGTATTTAACAAGGTCATTCTTTAAATTTGAAGAGTTCCTGCACTTTGCAATGCATCAAACAGTAATTTGTAACTGACAGTTTTCTTACCTAGAGTGCTTCTCAGTCAAGAGATTGTTCTCCAAAGACAGTCAGCTGGGTAAATGTCAGGAGCTCAAAAAGTAAATTATAGTGCAAACAGCGTTGATATTTCTATGAATGGAAGAAAAGCATATTTATTTTTAAAATGTAGAATTTTATTTAAAACAAGTGAAAATCTTCTATTGTGACCTTTACAAGATTCCAAACAGTGACGAATTTGGTCATTACAAATAACCTTTTCGAGAAAGAGCTTTACCATTCGGGACTTTCCTTTGGTAATATATGTGAATTAATTTCCTTTCTACAAAATAACTCATGATATTAAATTTTTTATGAGATATTTTATCCCTGATATTACAGTTTTATACAAATTTTAGAAGGGGAAAAGGTAAGGGAGAGACTATATGGTAGTTTATCATTTTAACTTGCTGGAGGAAATCATTCAGTCATTTTCTTTTCTTCTTTCTCTACAGAATGATATTGAATCTGTGTGAGCTTTGTTGGTAGTTATTTCGCCCAATATTCTTTACAGAGCTTAGTAGAATTCTGTTCAGAAGCTTCATTCTAAAGCAGTTTACACCTTAGCAGACAGGTTGGATTCTCTGAACGCGTTGTTAAGTCATTTGTTTGGAATCTGGTCCTACTTTTCACCATATAAATAATATTGTGTATAGTGGTTTAAAGGTATGTCCCAAATTAGTCTTTACTATTTTTTTTTAGCTCTTGGGGACTCAAAGAGAGTATATATGTATATATACTCTAGAATGTATAAGTATATAAGATTATAGAAAAATAAATACAGAAGATGGCGGAGGAGTAGGGGACACCTTTTTCAGCCGGTCCCCTGAGTTGAGCTGGATAGGTACCAGACCAGCAGGAATATCCACGGAATCAGCCTGAGACGCAGGAAGATACATCTGGATCTCTACAAATGAACATCTCCAGCGCTGAGTATCGAGGTACGAAGCGGGGAGCCGTGAAACCGCGCACAGATATCGGAAGCTAAACAGAAGGGGGAGGGAGCCGCCGTGTCAGGGCGCCGGGAAGCGGTAGCCACCTGCAAGGGGGAGCGGACAGACCGCGGACCCGCACGCTTGAGACAGCAGGCTGAGAAGGGAGCTCCGGGAGCGCACGCGGGACGGCTGGCGGTTGGCGGGCCACCTGCACGGGGGAGCAGGCGGACTCGCGGACGGCACCCGCGAGACAACAGACTTAGAACGCGAGCTCCAGGAGCGCGCGCGCAGGGCGGCTGGCGGGCCACCTGCACCGGGGAGCGGGCGGACCGCGGACCCGCACTCTGGAAACGGCAGACTGAGTCCGTGAGCCGGGAGCGTGCACCACCAAGCATCTCACGGAGCTCCGGAGCTCCGGTGTGCTCACTGGATCGAGGCTGAGACCGGGAGCTCCGGGAGCGTCCGCGGGGCGGCTGGCGGCTGGAGGGCCACCTGCACGGGGGAGCAGGCGGACTCGCGGTCAGCACCCGTGAGACACCAGACTGAGACGGGGAGCTCCGGGAGCCCACGCGGGGCGGCTGGCGGCTGGCGGGGTTGGAAACACAAAGGACAGAGACGTGCCGGCCCTGGAAGTGAGGGCTGGGACGCCGGGTGTGGGGCGCACAGCCCGGGATGCTGCAGGGTTGAGCAGCACCAACAGAAACAGAGTTAAAGTGGCCAGAACATCAGTGGAGAACGATCCGCGATCCCTCTGTTCTGAGACAGAGGCTGAATTTCAGCCGCTGCTGCTCTCTCAGAAGAGGCATAGCAAACCGCCAGGGAAAGCCGCCAGAGAACAAAAGCCCGGAAATACCGGCTCACAGGGTGCCCATCCCCATCCCCCCTCGCAAGGGACACAGAGACTCTACCCAAACAGGGTTTTCTGAGTACCGGCAGGCAGGCCCCTCCCCCAGAAGGCAGGCTGAAAAATCAAGAAGCCCACAACCCGGAGCGCCTGAGTGGCGCAGTCACCAAGCACCTGTCTTCGGATTAGGGTGTGATCACAACGCTCCGTAAGGAGTCCTTCATCGGGCTTCTCCACCGGGAACCTGCTTCTTCCTCTCCCACTCCTCTGCTTGGGTTCCCTTTCTTGCTGACTGTCTCTCTCTCTCTCAAATAAATAAATAAACTCTTTAAGGAAGAAGCCCACATCCCTAAGATCTCTATAAAACAAGGGCGCACGGCCTGGGTCCCAGTCAACACTTGGGCTCTGGACAACCCTGCAATCTCTCTTCATCAGAATGACGAGAAGGAGAAGTCCCCCCCAGCAAAGAAAAGATAATGAGTCTGTGGCCTCTGCCACAGAATTGGCCTCGGCCACAGAATTAATACATATGGATGTATCCCAATTATCAGAAATGGAATTCAGAGCAACAATGGTCAAGATGATGAGTAAACTTGAAAAAAGCATCAGAGAAAGCGTTGCTGAGAATATAGAATCCCTAAGGGCAGAAATGAGAGCGAATCTGACAGAAATTAAAAACTCAGTGGGCCAAATACAGTCAAAACTAGAGGCTCTGACGGCCAGGGTCACCGAGGCAGAGGAACGCGTTAGCGAATTGGAGGATGGGTTAGTAGAAGAAAAAACGAAAATAGAAGCTGGTCTTAAAAAAATCCACGCCCACGAATGTAGATTACGGGAGATTACTGACTCTATGAAACGATCCAATGTCAGAATCATCGGCATCCCTGAAGGGGTGGAGAAAAACAGAGGTCTAGAAGAGATATTTGAACAAATTGTAGCTGAAAACTTCCCTAATCTAGCAAGGGAAACAAGCATTCGTGTCCAAGAGGCAGAGAGGACCCCATCCAAGCTCAACCAGGACAAACCTACGCCACGGCATGTCATAGTGCAATTCGCAAATATTAGATCCAAGGATACAGTATTGAAAGCGGCCAGGGCAAAGAAATTTCTCACGTACCAAGGCAAAGGTATCAGGATTACGTCAGACCTGTCTACAGAGACCTGGAATGAGAGAAAGGCTTGGGGGGGCATTTTTAAAGCTCTTTCAGAGAAAAACATGCAGCCAAGGATCCTTTATCCAGCAAAGCTGTCATTCAGAATTGATGGAGAAATAAAGACGTTCCAAAATCGCCAATCATTAACCAATTTCGTAACCACGAAACCAGCCCTACAGGAGATATTAAGGGGGGCTCTATAAAGGTAAAAAGGCCCCAAGAGTGATACAGAGCAGCAAGTCACAACCGATACAAAGACTTTAAAGAGAAATGGCATCATTAAAATCATATCTGTCAATAATCTCTATCAATCTAAATGGCTTAAACTCTCCCATAAAACGCCACAGGGTTGCAGATTGGATAAAAAGACATGACCCATCCATTTGCTGTCTACAAGAGACTCATTTTGAACCCAAAGATGCATTCAGACTTAGAGTAAGGGGATGGAGTACCATCTTCCACGCAAATGGACCTCAAAAGAAAGCTGGAGTAGCAATTCTCATATCAGATAGACTGGATTTTAAACTAGAGGCCATAGAGAGAGATACAGAAGGGCACTATATTATTCTTAAAGGAAGTATTCAACAAGTGGATATGACAATTATTAATATATATGCCCCCAACAGGGGAGCAGCAAGATACACAAGCCAACTCTTAACCAAAATAAAGAGACATATAGATAAGAACACAGTAATAGTAGGGGACCTCAACACCCCACTATCAGAAATAGACAGAACACCCTGGCAAAAACTAAGCAAAGAATCAAAGGCTTTGAATGCCATACTCGACGAGTTGGACCTCATAGATATATATAGAACACTACACCCCAGAACCAAAGAATACTCATTCTATTCAAATGCCCATGGAACATTCTCAAGAATAGATCATGCTCTGGGACACAAAACAGGTCTCAGCCAATACCAAAAGATTGAAATTATCCCCTGCATATTCTCAGACCACAACGCTCTGAAATTGGAACTCAACCACAAGGAAAAACCTGGAAGAAACTCAAACACTTGGAGGCTAAGAACCATCCTGCTCAAGAATGACTCGATAAACCAGGAAATCAAAAAACAAATTAAACAATTTATGGAGACCAACGAGAATGAATACACAACGGTCCAAAACCTATGGGATACTGCAAAGGCAGTCCTAAGGGGGAAATACATAGCCATCCAAGCCTCACTCAAAAGAATAGAAAAATCTAAAATGCAGTTTCTATATTCTCACCTCAAGAAACTGGAACAGCAACAGAGGGACAGGCCTAACCCACTGACAAGGAAGGAGTTGACCAAGATTAGAGCAGAAATCAATGAATTAGAGACCAGAACCACAGTAGAGCAGATCAACAGGACTAGAAGCTGGTTCTTTGAGAGAATCCATAAAATTGATAGACCACTGGCAAAACTTGTCCAAAAACAAAGAGAAAGGACTGAGATTATTAAAATTATGACTGAAAAGGGAGAGGTCACGACCAGCACCATTGAAATTGCAAGGATTATTAGAAACTTTTATCAACAGCTATATGCCAAAAAACTAAACAATCTGGAAGAGATGGAGGCCTTCCTGGAAACCTATAAACTACCAAGACTGAAACAGGAAGAAATAGATTTCTTAAATAGGCCAATTAACTATGAAGAAATTGAGTCAGTGATAAACAACCTTCCAAATAATAAAACTCCAGGCCCAGACGGTTTTCCTGGGGAATTCTACCAAACATTCAAAGAAGAAATAATACCTATTCTCCTAAAGCTATTTCAAAAAATAGAAACAGAAGGAAAGCTACCAAACTCATTCTATGAGGCTAATATTACCTTGATCCCCAAACCAGGCAAAGACCCCCTCAAAAAGGAGAATTACAGACCGATTTCTCTAATGAATATGGATGCCAAAATCCTCAACAAGATCCTTGCTAATAGAATCCAACAGTACATTAAAAGGATTATCCATCATGACCAAGTGGGATTCATACCTGGGATGCAAGCATGGTTCAACACTCGCAAATCAATCAATGTGATACATCATATCAACAAGAAAAGACTCAAGAACCATATGATCCTCTCAATTGATGCAGAAAAAGCATTTGACAAAATACAGCATCCTTTCCTGATTAAAACCCTTCAGAGTGTAGGAATAGAGGGTACATTTCTCAATCTCATAAAAGCCATCTATGAAAAGCCTACTGCAAGCATTATTCTCAATGGGGAAAAGCTGGAAGCCTTTCCCTTAAGATCAGGAACACGACAAGGATGCCCACTCTCGCCACTATTATTCAACATAGTACTAGAAGTCCTTGCAACAGCAATCAGAAGACAAAAAGGGATCAAAGGTATCCAAATCGGCAAAGAAGAAGTCAAACTGTCTCTCTTTGCAGATGACATGATACTCTATATGGAAAACCCAAAGGAATCCACTCCCAAACTATTAGAAGTTATAGAACAATTCAGTAAGGTGGCAGGATACAAAATCAATGCCCAGAAATCAGTTGCATTTCTATACACGAATAACGAGACTGAAGAAAGAGAAATTAGGGAATCCATCCCATTTACAATAACACCAAAAACCATACGTTACCTTGGAATTAACTTAACCAGAGACGTAAAGGACCTATATGCTAGAAACTATAGATCACTTTTGAAAGATATTGAGGAAGACATAAAAAGATGGAAAAATATTCCATGCTCATGGATTGGAAGAATTAACATAGTTAAAATGTCCATACTACCCAGAGCAATCTACACTTTCAATGCTATCCCGATCAAAATACCGAGGACATTTTTCAAAGAACTGGAACAAATAGTCCTTAAATTTGTATGGAACCAGAAAAGGCCCCGAATCTCCAAGGAACTGTTGAAAAGGAAAAACAAAGCTGGGGGCATCACAATGCCGGATTTCGAGCTGTACTACAAAGCTGTGATCACAAAGACAGCATGGTACTGGCACAAAAACAGACACATCGACCAATGGAACAGAATAGAGAACCCAGAAATGGACCCTCGGCTCTTTGGGCAACTAATCTTTGATAAAGCAGGAAAAAACATCCGGTGGAAAAAAGACAGTCTCTTCAATAAATGGTGCTGGGAAAATTGGACAGCTACATGCAAAAGAATGAAACTTGACCACTCTCTCACACCATACACAAAAATAAACTCCAAATGGATGAAAGACCTCAATGTGAGACAGGAATCCATCAAAATTCTAGAGGAGAACATAGGCAACAACTTCTATGACATCGGCCAGAGCAACCTTTTTCACGACACATCTCCAAAGGCAAGAGAAATAAAAGATAAAATGAACTTATGGGACTTTATCAGGATAAAGAGCTTCTGCACAGCCAAGGAAACAGTCAAAAAAACTAAGAGACAGCCCACGGAATGGGAGAATATATTTGCAAAGGACACCACAGATAAAGGACTGGTATCCAAGATCTACAAAGAACTTCTCAAACTCAATACACGAGAAACAAATAAACAAATCATAAAATGGGCAGAAGATATGAACAGACACTTTTCCAATGAAGACATACAAATGGCTAACAGACACATGAAAAAATGTTCAAAATCATTAGCCATCAGGGAAATTCAAATCAAAACCACACTGAGATACCACCTTACGCCAGTTAGAATGGCAAAGATAGACAAGGCAAGAAACAACAATTGTTGGAGAGGATGTGGAGAAAGGGGATCCCTCCTACATTGTTGGTGGGAATGCAAGTTGGTACAGCCACTCTGGAAAACAGTGTGGAGGTCCCTTAAAAAGTTAAAAATTGAACTACCCTATGACCCAGCCATTGCACTACTGGGTGTTTACCCCAAAGATACAGACGTAGTAAAGAGAAGGGCCATATGCACCCCAATGTTCATAGCTGCATTGTCCACAATAGCCAAATCATGGAAGGAGCCGAGATGCCCTTCAACAGATGACTGGATTAAGAAGCTGTGGTCCATATATACAATGGAATATTACTCAGCTATCAGAAAGAACGAATTCTCAACATTTGCTGCAACATGGACGGCACTGGAGGAGATAATGCTAAGTGAAATAAGTCAAGCAGAGAAAGACAATTATCATATGATTTCTCTCATCTATGGAGCATAAGAACTAAGAGGATCGGTAGGGGAAGAAAGGGATAAAGAAAAGGGGGGTAATCAGAGGGGGGAATGAAACATGAGAGACTATGGACTGTGAGAGGCAAACTGAGGACTTCAGAGGGGAGGGGGTGGGGGAAGGGGATAGCCTGGTGATGGGTAGTAGGGAGGGCACGTATTGCATGGTGCACTGGGTGTTATACGCAACTAATGAAGCATCAAACTTTACATCGGAATCTGGGGATGTACTGTATGGTGATTAACACAATATAATAAAATAAAATTAAAAAAAAAAGAATCATTTGAAGCGTAATAAAATAGAAATATATTCAGGAAAAAAAAAGAAAAATAAATACAAAATTATGAAAATAAATAAATGAGTGGACAAATATAATAAGTCCTAAATAGACTGCATAATAACATCTCTATTGGAATATGTATTTAGACCTTTTTTATTTATATATGAAAGACAATGAACTTTCTTAACCACAGTCTAAAATGTTAGCCACAAATACAATCGTCTTGCCCATTTTACATTTCTTCATAACTTTTGTCATTACTGACATTATATTTGTTTATTTTCTTCTTCCACTGGAATAAAAGCTTCATCGATGCAGTTATGTTTGTTTTGTGTAAGTTTATGTGGTATCCCCAGGAGCTAGAACAGTGACTAGCATATGGTAAACACAATATTTGTTGAACGAATGAATAAATAAATGAATGCTAACTCAAAGGCTTAGTTGCTTTGAAACATGATTCACCTTGATGGCACATACTTATATACATTTTTATCTTCCACACTGTAAACAAGAATAAACTATATCTTACTGGGAGGAAATTTTTAGACACCAACTTACTAACTGCTTTGCAGCTAGATTTCTTGTCTGAACCAGTTTCCCCTAATCCAAGTCTCCTTGGACAGCAGTTACTTGGCTTGCCCCCTTTCTCACTGGCCTGATTTCAAAGCCATGACTCAAGTAGGCCACCTGTTTTCTCTGCTTCACAAATCAGCCAATACATGGTTTGAAGTTGCATAGGAAGATAATGAAGTAAAGGAGACACAGAAAGTTACCCTGAAGCCCTCTGTTTGGAACCTGAAGAACTGAGTGAAATCTCCACATGCTTGACCTTTGTGTGTCCAAAAGGACTATGGGAGTCACAGAGGTGATAAAAAGGACTACTATCAATGGTGCTGGCCAACCATACCTCCTGGATTCTTTGTTTCAGAGACAAGCACACTACTCATGCCTACAGAAAATGTGTCCCCTTATTAGAACACAAAAAATGCATAAACACATAAAATATTATTAATTTTTTAATGCTCTTATTTAACAGAGATGATATGGGAATTAAGCTTTACCTTGATGAATACTGACCCAGAAGTTTATTTGTTTTGAGGGTCAGTCTGATTCCACATAGAAAATACACACACTGAATAACAATGGTGAAAGAATAATAATGAATCAGAATCGGGCAGACTGAACTAGTGTGCAAAGACCAGAAGTTATATTTTGTAAGTCTCAAATTTGACTGTTGAGTCACAATCCCCACAAATATCTATTAAGCACCAACTCATGCAAAGTGCAAAATAAGAAGAGTGAATAAACATGATGTAAATCCTGATTTCCATTCCACAAACTTATTTTTTGTGAGCATCTAGGATGTTCCAGGCATTAAAAAAGCACTGAGGATTCAGAGACAACTACCGTACTGAAATTTGGCATATGCCCCTCCATACCAATTCTACTTCCATGTTCAAATTCATTTCCACTTTCTCCTCATTTAAATACTTTTATTTTTATATTTTAAAAACATTTTTAGGCATGTAATTACCTAATATATTTCATATTGCACTGGTTAAGTATATGAAAGTCATGTATACTGTAATAGTTTTGCTTTTACTATGAGTACTTACATCTTGAGTATATAAACAAATGTAAACTTAATATACATCCCAAACAATCAGGAACTTTGTGAGATTTTATGCCTAGAACCATATTCTGATGTGAAAAACATTTTCAGTGAAGATGATAGGCATATATAATCTGAAAAATGAAAATTTGAAGAGAAGATAATAATAAGAGTATCTGTGGAAGACATGCATGTTTTCAAAGCATTTGACTAAAAAACCAATACAATGGAGTTTAGGTTGCAGCTTAAAATAATAGTCACTATTCAGTGGGAATGTATTTTGTGGCAAGAACTATGCTAGATTCATTGGACTGTCTACCTCTAATCTTAAAAACAATTCTGACGATTCAATATTTTTCTGATTTTATATAATGTGAATTTAGTCTTAGGAAATTTAAGATTTGCTACAAATCAAGTAAAACTAGAGCAGCCAAGTTTCATTTCTCAAGATTTCCTCAAGACTTCAAAGTCTCAGTCCTTTCCATTAAAGTATGCTGACTCTCGATCTTTAATTGATTGGACTAATCAAAAATGACACTTAAAACCAAATTACTTAGAAGTACCCCTTTAAAATCCTCCTTAATAACACCGATCCCACCAATCAAATATAATCTTACTGTCTAAATACTAGAAGTTTTTAGCATTTTTACCTTTTTAGAAATTGTTTGACTTATAGCATTATTATTTACTTACCTGTTTTGGCTCTATTACTAAATTATATGGAATACTGGCATCACGTTTAAGCATATATTAGGCTAAAAAAAATTAGAAGCCTGTGTAAATCTCTATCCCCCAGCCAACTCAGCATACAAAAAGGATATTTACATATTAGCTTATCACAGCAAAACTCAATACTGATTATATAATATTAAACCGCTTCTTTTTTCCAAGCGGCCTGGATCACAAAGGTGCCTAGCTTGTACCTTTCCTAATGACATTTTATATATGTATATCTCCTCAAATAGGAAGGGACATTCTTAGTTGGTTGTACCTATAGGTATACAAATTCCCTGCAATATGGACAGTCTTCCTGTGGTTGGTAGAATAATGATTCCCTCCTTCCCAAAGATGCCTACATCCTAATCCCTGGAATTTGTGATTGTTATGTTACCAGGCAAAGCTGAATTAAGATTGCAGATAGAATAAAGATTGCTAATCAACTGATTTTGAGAAGTTAATTCTGTATTACCCAGGTAGATCCAATGTAATCACAAGAGGGTTTCAGAGAGGGCAGAGACGATGGGAAGTATCAGAATGAATGTGATAAACGTTGGACCAGCCATTCTTGTTTTGAAGATGGCAGAATGGCAGCATGAACTAAGGAATACAGGCAGTCTCTAGAAGCTGGAAAGGCAAGAAAAAACTGGATTCTCCCCTGGAGCCTCCAAAAAAGAATGTAGCCCTTCCAACATTTTGATTTTAGCCCAGTGAGATTTTGTTTTGGACTTCTGAACTATAGAAAAGGAAGACAATAAACTTGTGTTGTTTTAAGCCACTACATTTATGGTAATTTATTACAGCAGCCATAGAAAATTGATACACCTCCCTTAACTGCTGTTCCTTCTAAGCCAATAGTAATTTTGGTAGATGTCAGCATATAAGGATGTGTCAAATTCAAACTTCTTTTATTATACTTCTTGTTTCGCTCTTGCCCATTGGTAATTACTATGTTGGAAGACCAGGAAAGAGATACTTTTCCACAGTGAAGTTCTGACCTTGTGCTAAGGACATAGGTCATAGGTACAGATCTTGATTATATGCTTTGAGAGGCTGTTTCATTCTTCCTGTTAATCTTGAACATACTTTTTTTGAGAGAATGAATTACTGAATGAATAAGCATGAAAGCAACCTAATGTTTATCCTCATACTAGTATATGTGTGAATTTTTCTTCCCAGGACAAAGAGTTAATTCTGGTTTTTTCCAGTGGAACAAAAATAATTTGCTTAGCGATATACACATTTGAATTACTTTATCTAACCCTAAATTACTCATGTTTTCTGATCTTTAGAGGAGGGTAAAAATAAGAACATCAGAGCAAGTTTTCCATCCAAACAATATTTATAAGTTACAATGCAAATTTCAACTTCTGCAGCTATTATCCCATATCCCCAAATTATATTTCCAAGCTAGATCAATATTGTTTTCATATTCCAGAAACAGATAGTGTTCTATAAAAGAGAGGGGGGGATTGAGAAAGAGAGAAAAATAATACATGTGAGTTCTAGCCCCACCAGGATGTTCTTCAGCTTGTGTAATGTCTAGGAATGTGTAAAGGAAAACTCCATTTAACTTATGCCCATTTGAGAAAAATCTACAATCTAGATTTTCATTTTTATAAATTATTTTCATATTCTTGGGAAGACATGGCAGGTGAGACACTCCCACTTCCTTGGAAATTCAGAGAGGGGCCTCTTGTGTTCCATTTCCCTTTGTCATTTCCATTCTCTTTCCAAGCTGAGCCAGCTTTGCTTTGACAATATTTTACCTGCTTTTTGTGTTGGTCTCCTGTCTTCACCACTAAATATGATGAAAAGGTTGGCTTCTCATCTCTCCCACTAAAAACACTATTTGTTGCAGGATAAAAGTTTAATTATTCAACTTCTTCTTTACTTTGCTTTTTGGAACAGACATATATGTTTTAACATCCTCCTTTGAGTTATGAAGAGGTACGAAGGTAAGAGATGAAGCCAATGACTTTTTTTTTTTAAAGATTTTATTTATTTATTTGACATAGATGGAGACAGCCAGTGAGAGAGGGAACACAAGCAGGGGGAGTGGGAGAGGAAGAAGCAGGCTCATAGCGGAGGAGCCTGATGTGGGGCTTGATCCCATAACACTGGGATCACGCCCTGAGCTGAAGGCAGACGCTTAACCTCTGTGCCACCCAGGAGCCCCTGAAGCCAGNCCCATAACACTGGGATCACGCCCTGAGCTGAAGGCAGACGCTTAACCGCTGTGCCACCCAGGCGCCCCTGAAGCCAANGACGCTTAACCTCTGTGCCACCCAGGAGCCCCTGAAGCCAGTGACTTCTGAATGCAGTAGCACCTATCGCTTACACTAATCATCTCAGTCTTCCCCTGGGAATGGTAGTTCTCTACAGAAAGAATCTAGATGTTGGAAAGTCAGCACCTAACCCAGACCTGCTGTCCATTTCTTGTTATAACTCATGTGTGGCTCATTTTCCCTGTATTGTTCTGTGAGTCTAAACTTCAAATATTTCCCAGGGGTCTATGAATAAGACATATAGATAAGCCAGAGAGCAAGTGTGAACCAAAATACCTGCTTTATTAATGATAGTCAACATCCTATTGTTTCCTCATTATCTCATTCTGCTCATTATTATTTAGCAAACAATTCAATTGTAGTGGATATAACAATTTTTAAGAGTCAAGTTTGGTAAGTTTTATGAAGAACTAATAAAGCAGATTAAGGAGAATAGAGAGTGATGGGAGAAGGGGGACTACACTTCTACTGAGCAATCCAAGGTTTCTTATCTTCTGAACAGAGAGGTAAAGAATGTTAATACCTTGGTAATGACTACTGAGACAGAAGAACCAGCTTTTGCTTGTTAGTGGCCAAGCCAGGAATGAAGAGATTGGGGAAATCATAAGTAATAGCCTCAGAGAGAAGGGAGGACCTAATAATTAACACGCAACTAATGAAGCATCGAACTTTACATCGGAATCCGGGGATGTACTGTATGGTGACTAACATAATATAATAAAAAAATAATAATTAACACCCCAAAAAGAGAGCTCTTGGGTAAAAGCTGGACTGGAGTCAGGTTTTCTACTTCCCCAGGCCAAAACTTGAGATTGGCACACTTACCTGTTCCTTTGGAGTCTAATAGCTTAAGAGCAATGTTTAGAAGCCCAGGCATTTGGCTCATCTTAATGAGTCATGACAGACAGTGACATAGGAAGTAGCAAAGACAATAGGGCACCAGAGAAACCTAGTTCTGCCCATTAGAAATGTGGCCCAATGGCTAGTAAGCTTTGATCAGCCATTCCTTCTTGGGAAAGAGTAAGTAAATGGGTGAAGATGGAGAGATCAGGTATGCATGTCTCAACCCTTAGTTATCCCATGATGTAGAGAGCTGTGTGAAATCTCCTTGATGAATACTGAGTCCAGGAATAAAAATATGTCCTATTAAAATTTATCATTAGCTAGTAATGATGCAGTTCATCATTTTGAAAGTCATCTGATATATGAGAGATGCTGTGGTATAAACCTTTCAGATAGCACTCTTTTTAAGTGATCTGCCAGTGATATTTATTTTATTATTTGCCTTAGTCTGTCCATAAGAAGACAGTTGAACAGCCATTAATTGTGAAATGTTAACATAATATAGCTTTTTTTTATTCCAGATAAAAATGTGATAGTTTGCTTACTGTTACTGTATTAGGACTTTTTAAAATTAATTTTCTATAAATTTGATGAAAATCTCAGGCAGATGTAAAGACGATAAGTCTTAAAGGAAATCAATACTGGGTCAATGTTTTTCTTACCTATTTTTAACTCTATTGAAAATGATTAATTACAATAATATTTACCTCTATATGTATAATAATAATAACTCAAGCCCATAGATGAACTGGTCTTTTAACAAAGGTAAGATGTGACATGGTAGGGGCGCCTGGGTGGCACAGCGGTTAAGCGTCTGCCTTTGGCTCAGGGCGTGATCCCCGCATTATGGGATCGAGCCCCACATCAGGCTCCTCTGCTATGAGCCTGCTTCTTCCTCTCCCACTCCCCCTTTGTGTTCCCTCTCTCGCTGCCTGTCTCTATCTCTGTCGAATAAATAAATAAAATCTTAAAAAAAAAAAAAAAAGATATGACATGGTAACATGACCACTCCTCTTCACATAAACTCCAACCCAGTTTTTTCAATAGCTGCTGATGGCTTGAGGTGAATAGCAAATGTAATTATAAGTTTTTTTTGTTTTGATCATAGAAAAGAGAAGATGCTTATGAATGAGTCATAGAAATGATGGGGGAGGTTAATTCTTTTGTTTTTCTCCTCAATAAAAGTAGGTTAGCTTGTTGTTCCTGTTTATTGAAAAGAACCACTTGTTAATAAATTCACACCAAATAGATGAACATAGAAAAAAAAAACCCAACCCTGCTTATAATAATACCACACTCGGGGCACCTGGGTGGCTCGGTTAAGCATTTACCTTCGGCTCATGTCATGATCCTGGGGTCCTGGGATGGAGCCCTGCATCTAGTTCCCTGTTCAGTGAGGAGCCTGCTTCTCCCTCTGTCCTTCCCCCTTCCCCCTTCCCCCCACCTTGCTCATGCTCTCTCTCTCGTGCTCTCTCAAATAAATAAAATCTTAAAAATAAGTAACACCATACCCAAAAATAATTATTGTTAATGCTTCTGTGTATTTTCTTCCAAATGTTCTCTTTTTTCCTGGCATATATGGCTTTTTAGAAAAAAAAGAATAATAATGTACATAGTGCTCTGAATACTTTTCTCCCCCCAAAATACACTATACTGTGGTTATATTTCCATGTCAAAATATATACATCTATGTCAATTTGGAGCACATATTGCTAAATTTTTCTGCAGAAAATTTATATGATTCTTCCCCCATTATTAATGTCTGAGAGTGCTTATTACAAGACTGTTTATACTAGAAAATATTGTTAATTTCTTCATTATACAAGAAGGGCAGCTAAATGTTTTCTATAAAATAACTGGAATTGGAAATAAATCTTTCTTAAAAATTAGTTTTTATTAATGTTTTGATTATAAAAACAATTCCTCATTTTGTTTTATACATTTAGTTGTGAGTGAAGCTAAACATCTTCATAGTGTTAATGTCTTTTTAAAATTTTCTACTTGAAATACCTACTTTTAAAAGGATTTTTCATGTTTACTTATTAGTACTTTTTATATTTTATGAACATTCACTATGTTAGGATCTCTTTTTACATTTTCACTACTTGACTGTCATTTTTGTTAAATTGTCATTCTGCATCTGAAATACACAAATTTATGATAATTCTTTTTCATTACATCTGCCTCTGTTGAGATCATATGTTGTTTGTTTGCCATGTTTTACTGTGAATGAATCTCATCAAACAACTAAAGATTTCAATTGTTCTTGTAAGTTATCTGATTTCATGGAGAAATGATTCAGTTACAATGAATACTATAGGTAATTTGTATTTGGCTTACAAATGTGTTCCCTCAAGAAAGACAAAAAGAATGCCCCATTTTCTGAATCCTACTATTCATTAAATTACTGATCTATTTCTTTCATCAGTTAATTATCAAACATCTCCAACATGGCACCTACATTCTCTGGAGCCCAATGTCTGTTCCTATTTCAGGCTACAGTGACCTACTAGGTGAAGAATTTCTGGGCCTCTTAGCTTTTCTCATCCCACTCGAGCACTCTTCCATGTAAAACTGTATTTTATAGGTTTCCTCCCTGCCCTTGGCAGTATCTCCCTTTTATAGTCTTCTCTTGGTTTACCTCCTGAACAGTCTCCTTCAGTGACTTCTATTTGTCCTCACTCAGTTAAGTTGTGCTTTCAACCCTCAGCTTGTCTCTTGTAATAGGCCTATCTTAAATGATGGCATGGGCTCATGTGTGCTCCACTACGACCTCTGTGTAGTTGATTCTTGGACCTGTCACCTTGACCAATGACTTGGGACTTCTTTGGAGGCCTAAAAAATGTTGAATAAAATTAATGAGTGAATAATTGCAAAGGATGATAACGCACAACTTGGGATTAGAAAATCTGTGGTTTATAGTGCTGTTATGGCATAATTCAACAACTGTTTATTGAGCATTTACTGTTATTGAGGTTATGGTGATAAATTGTTAATACACAAGTCCTAGGAAAAATCACTTCCCCCAATTTTAAAATGGGATTTATAATGCTTTCTCACATTCAGGGTTTTTTGAGTCTCAAAATACATAATGCATATTAAAATAATTTGCTTAATTAAATGTTATTGTTAAGAGAAACAAAAGGTAGAAAAGTACACAACTTTTCTAAAATAATTTGAGAAAAAAAATTGGAATGAAGTATTCAGAGCTGAAAGCTATCCAGAAACCCACCTATTAAAATAACCAGAGTGAAATTCAAGCTAGAGAGAAGGTATGCAACTGCATTGCCGTTAGAATATTGAAATGTCTATAATGTATTGTGATCTGAATTTGAGACCAGATAAAATGGAATCCTGTTGTGTAGTTTGAGAATGCTCTTATAGTAATGAGAAGACATATGTTATTTGGTAAAATCCTCATAATAAAATAAAGGTCACCAGGAAGTCTAAGAATGAATTTCTCTTGATTGCTAAGTTAGAACCCGACTTTCAGCCACCCAGTTCAGGACCTGCCATTATGCACACACACCTAGACGTTTTGTCTGAAATGGAAGTAGAGAGGGGAGAAATGCTGTACCAGTAACCACATTGTAGGGGTAACCATAAGACTTCCTCTGACTTTTACGTAAGTTAAAGATGAATCAGATCAGGAAAGCTTTATGAGTCTCACACATGTGTTTCACACTCAAATTGACTAGAAGGAGTCAAAGGAATTTCCAGTGTCTTCAACCCCTTGTACAATGCAGCTTTGGACTTCCATTATGGCCTTTAGAAAGACTTTTCCCAAATTTCTCCGCACAAAAACAAGAATGCTCCTTCTTCTGTAAATCTCTGTTCTTGAAACAAGGTGGAGAAAATCAGAGAACATCAGAGGCAGACAGTATGTGATTAGTGTCTTTTGTTGAATTTTTACTTTTAACTACTCTTATCACCACTAAAGATGCACTTTCTTAGAAAAAGGAAATACTTACTTTTCTGATTATAAAAGGAGTAAACATTAATGATGAAAAATATAGAAAGTTACAGAAATTTTAAAGAAACAACAAGAAGAACTCACTAGTGAAGGAGAGATTGTTCTAAAAATTTGATTTCTTATTGTTTTACATTTTTTCTGGTTTAATAGTATGATGTAAACATTTCTTTGTGTTTTGTAATACTTCTGAATACTTGTCTTGAATACTTAAAATATTCTTAATAATGTATGATAACCTACCTTTGAACGCATCTCAATTTCTTAGATTGAACCATATGAAATTGTTGTGTATCTGATACCTGAATATCAATAATTACATACTACAAACCTAATATATACCTAGTTTTAAAAGACTAGTTACTGAAGTTGTTTCTAATGGTTTAATATTATACATTTTACTTTTTTGTGTTATTGGTAAGTTAATTGACTAAATAGCAATAAGAAGTAATTATATAAAACTCATTCATAAGATGCTACTAAGTATTTTTATTCTATTGGCATTTTGTATTAGTCCTGAAGTATCGGATTAAAAATAGAATATTTAATAATATACATTTTAGTATAATCAAATCTAAAGCAATATATAATCATAAAAAATAACTGAAATTTAACTATATGGAATTTATCTTTCATCACTGAGTATGTGAGATTCATGTTTCTTATGTATAATTAGTTGGGCTTACAAGGATTCTATGAAGATAAATTCTGCTTATATTTGGACAAATTGCTATGAAAACATATTTCTGCTTCAAAAGTATCCCTGGTTTCGCAGAATTGTATCATTTAATAAAATTTTATTTTAAATTTAGGTTTGATTTTGCAGACCCTATGAGACACATGTATACAAGAAAACAATATAGGAAAAGAAAAGACAATTAACCCTTGTTAATTTCTTGTTATGTGCCAGATCTTTTCTCTCTACTTGTTTATCAAGTCATTTAATAGTCTCATGGCCACATGCTGATCAATAGGGCATAGGGTTGCCGTATTTAAGAAAAACAGAAAACAATGCAAGATGTCAAATTTGAATTTCAAATAGAAAACAAATACCTATTTGTTAGTATGAGCATGTCACATGCAGTATTGGGGATATAATTATATCAAGAGTACTCTTGCTTTTTCTGAAATTCAAATTTAACTGGGCTTACTCTATTTTATATGGCTATTTAAATAGAAGCAAGTTCAACAGTTTAACAGATTTTTCCATATGGCAGTGTGAGCCGAGGTTAGTCAGATCTTCTAATTTTTCAATAGAATCAGAGGATTCACATTCCAACATGGTTTTTCCTTATTTTCATATGTTCCCAAATAATTAAAACATTTTAAAATACAGTTTAAAGTGAATAACACATGGTCCACTGGCCATGCCTGGCCTATGGACCATCTGTTAGTGGTTGCTGATACATGATACAAGAAGAGGTCAGTGTTCCTCACATTCCAATGCATATAAGAGTTATCTGAGGATTTTGTTAAAATGCAGAGTCTAATTAACTATCTGAGGAGTAGCCTGGAATTCTGTATTACTAACAAACTTCCAGGTGAAACCAATAGTTGCCTGCTGCTGACTATATTTTGAGTAGTAAGAAATACATGACAGGAAAGTAAAGGAAGGAAAAAAGAAAGAAAATGCAAAAATAGAACAATATCCAATATAGTAAAAGGGGACTCTTGAAAGAGTTGGAAGAGGTAAGGCAAAAGTTTTCATTCATCTATTCTTGTTCTTCAAACCAAAAAGCTAATACCCTAATATAAAGAATAAAATCAAAACAAATGCAAATAACCGATATCTGATTCACGTATCGTAGAAAACATTTTAATAAGATGATCTTAATTCTTTGGAAGAAACTAAGAAAAAAGAAAAGTCAGCAACACCACAAATAATGAGGTGTTAGCTATATGCGCACAAATGCATGACCACACATATCTATATGTAAATACATAAACATATTTTCACAGACTCCCACCACCTTATGATTTAGCTGCCCCTTGGGGAATACATTAAGGTGGATATCCAGAGATAAATATCAAGGTAGAGTTTTAACTGCCTCCGTTGATTGACTGCCCCAATCGTGAAAGTACAATTTACCATTATGCCTGTCAGAGTCGCGATTGGTCACTGGGAAAGGAAAAGATGAGACCAGGGTAATGAAAGAAAGCAGGGTATTGGGAAATGCAGAGAGGCGAAGAAATGTCCAGTGCAACTCTCTGCTAGGGATTAAAGCATCTGTTTATCTTCTTTTTTGAGAAAGGAGGAGGTAGGATTAAAAGAGGTGAGGAGAGGTGGGGAAAGATGAAAGAGAAAAGAAACTTTAAATAGGCTACCCAAAAATGAGGTTTTAGATTATAGGGAATTGTGAAATGCATTTTATTTCCTAAAATTTAGTAGGCCCCTCCAACCTGGACAGGTGTTCAGGAACTTACTGTGAATGTTGAGAATTCAACATGAGGACCAAGGTACATAGCTGTGGGAACCTCTGTCAAATCAATGAAATAATTACACCCATGCAGTTAAAAATCCTCTTAATTTCAAATAGATATTTTGAGAAGGATTAGTCCATATGCTCATGCTTAAAGTTACATAATTTTTTCTTGGCTTAAAATTATCCCACTTAGAAAGTTGAAATTGATTTTTTTCCATTAAAAGAAGCATTTTAATCTATGTAAACAGTTTGCTAGCAATTTCCCTTTCAAAAATATCCGTTCAAAATAAGGATGAGTTTTGTAAGGGTAATTCCTACTGAAATTGTAGCAGTATATGTTAACAACCATTACCATTAAAAAATAGGAAAATCACAACTACTAAGAAAAAGAGTGATCAGGTAGGTATTACCGTTATCTGGAGTTGTCTAACCCAAAAGTAATCCTATATGTATATATACCTTTCATTCACTGTGGATTATGAATTTTTGATTTTTTCTAAAATAATTTTTTTCTTTTATACTATAAATTCTGGAATAAAGTGAAGCTTAATTTGCTTAAGCCAGTGTTTCTCAAAGTGTGGTTGGGTAAAACAGCATAATATAACAGGCATAATTTGGAAACTTGTTACAAATGCAAATTACTGGGCTCCATCCCAGACCTATTTAAAGAGAAACTCTTTGGTGTGGGATCAAGAAATGTCTATTTAAATGCCTCCAGGGCATTCTCATGTTCACTTAAGTTTGAGAATCAAAGGCTCATGCAATGATTGCATTGTTTTTAAAGATTTTCTTTCTTTCGGTATGTTCCCGAAAACTCCTAACCTCCAGAATTCCCTAGGGACAGAAGTGACGCTTACCATCATGGTGAACCTATGACTTGGGCAACCTGTTTATGATTGTGAAGTAATTTTGAATACCGCAACTTTTAAAGCATTCCTAAATAGCAGTGTCCCTGCTTCATGCTCACAAATACGGCTTGTGGAAACAAAATTGTGTAAATTTGTAGCTTTTTTAAAAAGTGAAACTGATTTAAGATTTAGGAACATTTTGTTTGCAGAATTTGTTTACAAATAGCAACTCAGGGGCACCTGGGTGGCACAGTCGTTAAGTGTCTGCCTTCGGCTCAGGGCGTGATCCCGGCATTCTGGAATCAAGCCCCACATCAGGCTCTTCTGCTAAGAGCCTACTTCTTCCTCTCCCGCTCCCCCTGCTTTTGTTCCCTCTCTCACTGGCTGTCTCTCTCTGTCAAATAAATAAATAAAATCTTTAAAAAAAAACAAAAACAAAAAAACCCCCAAACAAATAGCAACTCAAAAGTGTATGTTACACTCTTACTTCATTGAAACTATGGTATTGCAATTCGTACTATGGTAAATCTTATCCTTGAATTACATTCAGAACTATCATACAATAAGTGAATAGAGTCAGAATTTTGCAGTGTTTTAACTACCTATAGTTAAAGAATGGAGTGGTTTATTTAAGACTGCCATCAGGAGAATTAGCTCACCAAAACGGGGTTAGCACTCAGCATGGCTCTTCATGACCAACTCATGCCCACTACGGAAGTGAATCTCCTATAACTGGTAACTAGAATGCAGCTGGTAAAGTATCTGATTATGTACATAAGGCAAGAAAAGATCACTTGAGTAAGGTTATGCAAAAAGGCAAATGTTAGTGACTCAAGAAAAACGTATCTGGCTTCTTCTCAAGATGTATAATCAGAGCCTCTTGGAGAAAAATCTAAAGAGGTTTCAAACTACAAATATGTGCACATTTCCCCCCCTGTTTGGCCTCACTAGTAGGTAGCTAGGCCAAGGGTATTAAATTTTGCTCCTACTTACTTTTTTTTTTAAAGTTTATTTATTTATCTTAGTAATCTCTACACCCAAGGTGGGGCTCAAACCCATGACCCCAAGATCAAGAGTCACATGCTCTTCCAATTGAGCCAGCCAGGCGCCCCTGCTTTTTGTTACTTTAAACACATCTTACTCACCTGGCGTCAGTGCATGGAGAGCTGATTAAAATACTCTTGGGGATGTTCCAATTGCTTGCAATCCCTTCAAGAAAGGGTACTGTTTTGATAGATACACATTTCATATTTATTCAGAAGCACACAGTTATTTAAATTTGGTGCATGCCATGATTTAGCATTATAGTATTTACTAATTTGATGTAAAACTTACATAAGATTTACAATTTTCACATTTGTGGCATGTATTACCCGTATGCTAATAAACTCATTATGAATTGCTGATGCAGACAACAAAAATGTATTCAGTAAGGGTACTTCAGAATATGTTTTTGTTAATGAGGATAAAATCATTTATTAAATTTCTATTATTTTTCAAACAATTTGCTGTAATTTAAAAATTAATTGAATGTGACAATAGCTTAAGAGTGTTGTTCATCAGCAACTGTTTTGACACTGCTCCATAAGGCCATGTTCTTGTTTGTTTTATTTAGTGGGATTCGGAGGTACAGACCTGTCACTTAATTAAACTTGTAACAGAAACATGAAATATTATACCTATTAGGTTATTGCCAATGATTATTTAATAATAGAAATAATAAAGCAAACATTAGATTGTGGTTATTGATATAATTAAATGTTATAAATTAATCAAAGTAATTAATCAATTGCACTAGTCTTTCAGACATCAAGTGTGAAGCATTTTATGAAATTAGCATCTCAAGTATTCCAGTACTTGTTAGATCAAGAAAATGCATTTAAACTTGTGGTCACAAAGTGGAAAGCGTTAAAAGTCAAATTTTGTAGGGAATGTTGCATAAATGGGCTTCAGAGAAAAATCCTTAGAATGTAGAGTATCTCGCCCCCAGGAATTATGAAAACATTAAAATACCACACTATTCAAGTGTGAGATTAACACCACTCTCTAGCAAATTGCTGTATGATGATGGATCTATAAGTAAGACGAACTATCAGTATTTAATGATGAAGGTGAAAATGGTGAGGAAATATTAAAGATATTGGTCATAAAGCACTGCCTGGAATTCACCCTGACTTTAAAATCAGCCCCAGATAAATATGTCAATGGATAAGAAATACTATAGCAACCTTTCATCTAGCCAAATAATGACATTGCTGTTGAAGATAAAATAAACCCATGGACAATTTCTAAGCTTTATCTTTCTCTAAGCCTAAGATTTTTCTTCCTGGAACTTATACAACTTTGGAAAATAAAATATCCTTGGGAAAAAAATAAAAATAACTTTTTCTTCTTTCAGCACTGACTTTTCCCAGTCCCTGAGTCAATTTCTCTAGAGCTAGAATCACTTGGCCTTAAGCATGTAGGTTCAGCCCTGACCCATTGTGCTGCCTGTCCTGATTCTTTTTTTCCCCATTTTTTGTAGTATTTCATTTTTTTCTTCAAAATTTTATTTAAATTCAAGTTGGTTAACATATAGTGTAGTATTAGTTTCAGTAGAATTTGGTGATTCATCACTTTCATGTAATACCCAGTGCTCATCAAAATAAGTTCCTTCCTTAATTTCCATCACCCATTTAGCCTATCCCCCCACCCATCTCTCCTCTAGCAACACTGTTTTTTCTTTATAGTCAAGAATCTCTTATGGTTTGCCTCTCTCTCTGTTTTTATCTTATTTTTCCTTCCCTTCCCCTATGTTTTGTTTCTTAAATTCCACATGAGTGAAATCATACAGTATTTGTCTTTCTCTGACTGACTTATTTCAGTTAGCATAATACTCTCTAGCTCCATCCACATCACTGCAAATAGCAAGATTTCATTCCTTTTTGATGGCTGAGTAATATTCCTCTGTGTGTGTGTGTGTGTGTGTGTGTGTGTACACACAGAGCGCTTCTGCTTTATCCATTCATCAGTCAATGAACATTGGGCTCTTTTCATAATTTGGCTTTTGCTGATAATGCTGCTATAAACATCAGGGTGCATGAATACCTTTAAATCAGTTTTTTTGTATCCTTTGGATAAATACATAGTAGTGCAATTGCTGGGTCATAGGGTAACTCTATTTTTAACTTTCTGAAGAACTGTTTTCGAGAGTGGCTGTACCAACTTGCATTCCCACCAACAGTGTAAGAGGATTCCCTTTTCTCCACATCCTCGCCAACATCTTGTTTCCTGACTTGTTAATTTTAGCTATTCTGACAGGTGAGAGGTGATATCTCATTGTGGTTTTGATTTTATTTGTATCTCCCTGATGATGAGTGATGTTGAGCATTTTTTCATGTGCCTTTGGCCATTTGTATGTCTTCTTTGGAGAAATGTCTGTTCATGTCTTCTGCCCATATCTTAACTGGATTATTTTTTGGGGGTATTGAGTTTGATAAGTTCTTTATAGATTTTGGATACTAGCCCTTTATCTGATATGTCATTTGCAAATATCTTCTCCCATTGGGTAAGCTGTCTTTTAGTTTTGTTGATTGTTTCCTTCACTTTTCAGAAGCTTTTTATCTTGATGAAGTCCCAATAGTTCATTTTTGCTTTTGTTTCCCTTGCCTCTGGAGATATGACTAGTAAGAAGGTGCTACAGGCACAGTCAAAGAGGTTACGGACTGTATTCTCCTCTAGGATTTTAATAGTTTCCTGTCTCACATTTAGGTATTATGTGAATTTGAATTTGTTTTTGTGTATGGTGTAAGAAAGTGATCCAGTTTCTTTGTTCTGCATGTTGCTGTCCAATTTTCCCAACACCATTTGTTGAAGAGACTGTCTTTTTTCCATTGGATATTCTTTCCTGCTTTGCTGAAGATTAGTTGACCATATACTTGTGGGTCCATTTCTGGGTTCTCTATTCTAGTCCATTGATCTATGTGTCGGTTTTTGTGCCAGTACCATACTGTCTTGATGATAACAGCTTTGTAATACAGCTTGAAGTCCAGAATTGGGATGCCTCCAGCTTAGGTTTTCTTTTTCAATATCACTTTGGCTATTCAGGGTCTTTTCTGGTTCCATACAAATTTTAGAATTGTTTGCTCTAGCTCTATGAAAAATGCTGGTGTTATTTTGAAAGGGATTGCATTGAATGTATAGATTGCTTAGGGTGGTATAGACATTTAACAATATTTGTTCTTCCAATCCATGAGTATGGAATGTTCTTCCATTTCTTTGTGTCTTCTTCAATTTTTTTTATTAGTGTCGTATAGTTTTCTGAATACAGATCTTTTACCTCTTGGTTAGATTTATTTGTAGGTATCTCATGGTTTTTAGTGCATTTGCAGATGGGACTGATTCCTTGATTTCTCTTTCTGCTGCTTCATTACTGGTGTATAGAAATGCAACAGATTTCCGTACATTGATTTTATATCCTGTGACATTGCTGAATTCCTGTATCAGTTCTAGCAATTTTTTTGGTAGAGTCTTTTGGGTTTTCTACATAGAGTATCATGTCATCTGGGAACAGTGAAAGTTTGATTTCTTCCTAGCTGAATTGGATGCCTTTTATTTCTTTATGTTGTCTGATTGCTGAGGCTAGGACTTCCAGTACTATGTTAAGCAACAGTGATGAGAGTGGACATCCCTGTCGTGTTCCTGACCTTTGGGAAAAGCTCTCAGTTTTTCCCCATAGAGGATATTAGCTGTG
The DNA here is from genome assembly GCF_002007445.2 of Ailuropoda melanoleuca. NCBI lineage: Eukaryota > Metazoa > Chordata > Mammalia > Carnivora > Ursidae > Ailuropoda > Ailuropoda melanoleuca. Next base: position 44,934,120 of record NC_048219.1, read on the forward strand.
GGTCTTTCATCTATGACCCTTATGATGTTGCAGTATGTTCCTTCTATTCCTACATTCTTGATGGTTTTATCAAGAAAGGATGCTGTATTTTGTCAAGTGCTTTTTCTGCATCTATTGAGAGGATCATATGGTTCTTATCCTTTCTTTTATTAATGTGGTGTATCACGCTGATTGATTTGTGGGTATTGAACCACCCTGGCAGCCCAGAAATAAATCCCACTTGATCAAGGTGTATAATCCTTTTAATGTACTGTTGGATTCGATTACCTAGTATCTTGCTGAGAATTTTTGCATCCATATTCATAAGGGATATTGGTCTAAATTCTTTTTAGTGGGTTCTTTGGTTTTGGAATCAAGGTAACACTGGCCTCATAGAATAAATTTGGAAGCTTTCCTTCCAATTTTATTTTCTGGGGACATTTTCAGAATAGGTATTAAGTCTTTAAATGTTTGATAGAATTTCCCTGGGAAGCATCCACCCCTGGACTCTTGTTTGTTGGGAGTTTTTTTGATTATACGGATTCAATTTTTTGCTAGATAAGGGTGTGTTCAAATTTTCTATTTCTTCCTGTTTGAGTTTTGGAAGTTTATCTATTTCTAGGGATTTATCCATTTCTTCCAGACTGCCCAATTTGTTGGCATGTAATTTCTCATAATATTCTGTTATAATTGCTTATATTTCTTTGGTGCTGGTTGTAATCTCTCCTCTTTCATTCATGATTTTATTTATTTGGGTCCTTTCTCTTTCCTTTTTGATAAGTCTGTTTAGAGGTTTATCAATTTTGTTAATTCTTTCAAAGAACGAGCTCCTAGTTTTGTTGATCTGTTCTGTTTTTTGATTTCTGTATCATTGATTTCTGCTCTAATCTTTTTTTTAATAATAATTTTTTATTATGTTAGTCATCATACAGTATATCCTTAGTTTTTGATGTACTGTACCATGATTCATTATTTTTGGCTCTAATCTTAATTGTTTCCCTTCTTCTATTGGTTTTAGGATTTATTTGCTTTTTTTTTTTTTTTCCTAGCTCCTTTAGGTGTAAGGTTAGGTTGAGTATTTGAGACTTTTCTTGCTTCTGAGGAAGGCCTGTATTGCTATATACTTCCCTTTTATGACTGCCTTTGTTGTGTCCCAAAGATTTTGCTGTCCTGTTTTCATTTTCAGTTGCTTCCATGTAATTTTTTATTTCTTCTTTAATTTCCTAGTTAGCCCATTCATTCTTTAGTAGGATGTTCTTTAACCTTCATGTATTTGTGATCTTTCCAAATTTTTCTTGTGGTTGACTTCAAGTTTCATAGCCTTGTGGTCTAAATATGCATGGTATAATCTATCTTTTTGTACCAGTGGAGGCCTGATTTGTGACCTAGTATGTGATGTATTCTGGACCATGTCCCATGTGCACTCAAAAAAGAATGTGTACTCTGCTGCTTTAGGAGAAAATACTTTGAATATATCTGTTAAGTACTTCTGGTCCAGTGTGTCTTCCAAAGCCATTGTTTCCTTGTTGGCCTTCTGCTTCGATGACCTGACCGGATTCTTATTTGAGAGATATTTGAGGATCTATGCAGGCACTTATGTAATAAAGTCAGGATATTTGATTGAATTGTGATTTGATTGTCAGCTGGCACCCTATCCTGATAACTGAGCTTCTTCCATTGAATTCATCCCTGCCACTAAATTCCTCTGCCCCTCTTAAGACCTGAGTCTTTTAGTCACAATCTCTCTGGTCATTTCAGTGCTTAATTTGCCTTAATGTTTGTATTTTTATGATTCAAATATTATTTTCCTCTTTATGCTCTTGTTTTCCCCAATTCTCACCTTCTTTTACTATACAAAACCTAAACCAGAGGTTAAGTCCCTGCCACCTGCCATGAGATAACCTGGACGCAAACTTTTTGCTTTGCTGCCCAGACTTCTGGTGCTAATTCACCCTTTTTTCTCCAGAACTGTGAGTCACTTATCTGTTGGGATACTTCACTCCCCTGGGTAGACTGTTTGGCTGGGTCATTGTTTGAGTTATGTGACTCTCTAATATTCAGGCAAATGAGAAATGAAAGTGCTTTAGAGCAAGAAAGGAGAAGCCACAGACATACATCAAGTGGCAGCTGTGTTCACTACACAGGGTCTCAGATGAGGGCATATTATGCACCTACCATGTTAATTAAGCCACATTATTGTTAATATCATCCACTGTGTGACTAGACTAAATTAGAAATTGTAGAGAGATACCACAGTGCAAAATTTCCATTTTTGAGGATGTGTATTCTAGCTATGAAGGCAGAACAAAGATGAGAAACGTATAAGAATGCTCAAACGATAGCTTTAACAATAAGAATTGAATTGCCTCCTGTTTAAAAAAAAAGATGCACAAACATTTTTGGCAACTGATGCAGGATGACAGTGAAAGTGGGGAGTGGGAAAGAATGTTTGAAATATAACCAGACGTGTAATCATTTTCATTTTTGCAACTGGTGGTATTCTATGTTCACTGCTTTAATTGTAGAGTAAAGAGATAAAGCCTTCTTTGCTCTTTCCGTACATGGCATCTCTATTTCTAGCACTCTACTCTTGTGAAAGGTAAAGAATGCTATTATGCCTGAGTAGATTGCACATGCCTGATATGTAAACAAGTCAGCAATCAAAACACCCAAGGCTGACACTAACTCTTCAGTGCGTAATACCTTCAGCATTTTAAATCTGTTTTGTAATTCAAACATTATCAGCCTAAACTATAGGAAGCAAACATTGCATAAATCTTCTCATTCTGAGACCTTGGAAACTAAATACTTCTTAAATGGTAATACAGTTTTCTAAATACTGATGATATATGTTGCTCAAAAGACATAACTAGGTTATAGCAACATCTGTAGAAGCAAAGTGAAAACCATCGGTATGTGTTAACAGCACTAGCGATACCTCTCCGAAACCAGGTGCATCAATTAATAAGCATTCTGTAAAAGAACCATTCCATTTTCAGAAATGGGGAGGTGCCCATATCTGAATGTCTGCTACAATAGAAAGGAATATCAGAGAACACGTCCCTCCAAAAGCTTAGTATGATGAATTCATTAGAGAGAAAAGTTTTGTGCATATTTCCATAAGGGAAGCCTCTGGGAGCCTATAAACAAAAAGCAGAAAGGGAAGAGCAAATCCCCTGGGAACAACATTACCATAATTGAGCACTTAAATGCATAAGAAACAAATTGAGACCACTTAAGTAAATAAGGAGAAAGCTATGCAAAGACAGCATCAAGATGCTACAATTGATCTTTAACTGCTACCATCTCTGGAATTAACTAAGGCTGACACCTCTAAGAACTAGTTTCTGAGCATTGAGCTAAATGGTTATGTGCCTGAGCTTCTGCAGTGACAGCTTGGATTTGAACCCAAGCACTAGCACCTGGCAGATGTTCCTATTTTCTTCAAGGCTCAATTTCCTTATCTATAAATAGGACAAAATAATAACACTGTGTAATAGAGTGTTGTGATTTTTAAATGAGACAAATTGTTTACTATGAGGATGGTTCATAATAAATACTCTAAATTTTATTATATTTATTATTATTATTACTACTACTATCACAGGTATAATGGGGCATGTAAACTTCAAATACATACTTATATAAGTAAGTGCAAAAGAGTGGATTTGTGGTTAATAGAATTTTTTTATATTAAAAATAAATCAACTCACAAAATAAATATTAAATCAAGACTATTTGGATCTCTATTACAATTTTACTTTCCTTATGTAAAATTGAAAGGGAATTGACTAATTTGGATTATAAATCTTGTAATATTATAACCAAGAAGGGAAAATTAAGAAGGTGAAGTTTTGCAAATTGATTTATGAACTATATCTGACTACTCCAAAATATAGCATCAATCTTGGTTAATATAACTGGATATATGGACACAAATTATTAAACTGAATGGTGCATCAACCTTCTACAAAGTGGTTTGATCTAGTTAAGAAAAGTGATTATAGATACTTGAATATGATATTTTTGTATTACGTTATTTATTAAATAATTTTGGCAAAGTTTTTATTGAAGTGCCAAATATGTATAATAAAACCATAAATCTCAAGTTTGTAGGCCGGTGATTTTTTATAAAGTGAACACACCAGGGTAACTAGTGCCAACATCATGGTAGAACATTACCAACACCCCAGATGCCTCTCTATTTCTGTTCCTCAATCATTACACACCCCCAACATGCCACTATCCTGACTTCTACCACCATAGATAAATTTTAACTGATTTTGTGCTTTTTACACATGAAAGCATGTAGGATGTGCCATTTTCTTGTTTGGGGTTCTTTTGCTCAGCGTAAGTCTATGAGATGTGTATATTATTGCATGAAACAGTAGTTTTTTCTATTTCATTGCTGTATAATAGTGTATTGCATGAATGTATTATATAACATGTATTTCTTGTGTTATTATGGATGGTGGTTATTTCCAGTTTTTAGATACTGTGATCGTGCTTAATGAACATTCTTGTACATGTCTATGCTGCATATAAATTGCCTGATCACAGTGTATGCAAACATTTAGTTATAGAAGGTATTATCAGCAGTTTTATACACTTGTGCCAATTTACAACACCATTAGAAATGTATGAGACCATTGTTGATCCATTCAAGTGCCCCAAATTGGTATTGTGAGTTTCTTTAGGTTGTAAACATTCTGGTGGATACATAGTGCTATCTCATTGTGGTTTTAATTTGTGTTCCCTAATGATTCATAATACCAAGCACTTTTTTTGTACAGTTATTGGTCATTTGGATATCATCTTTTGTGAAAAACCTCGTTTTGCACTCATTTTTTTTTAAAGAAGTTTGTTGTTTGCTCATTAATTTGTAGGATTTATTGAATAAAATTTCTTCTATGGATATATGTATGACAAATATTTTCTCCTTTGCTTGGGCTTTGTCTTTTGAATTTCTCAAAAGTATCTTTTAATAAACAGAGGTTTTCAAATCTCATAAAATCCAGTCCATCAATCTTTTCCTTTATGATCAGTGATTTTTTATGTCCTGTTTGAGAAATCTGTGCCAGTTTCAAAGTATGAGGATTTTATACTACAATAATTTCTAGAAGTTTTATTCTATTACATTTACCTTAATTTTAGAATCCATTTCTAATTGATTTTCTAGTGTGTTGTTTCCAGTAAGTTTCAAGGTTCATTTTTTTTCCTGATGAATACCATTTTTAAAGATTTATTGAAGACATGCAACATCTAAGAGCAATTTCACTGCTACTCTTTTTTTAAAAAAAATAATATTGCAAATCTTTTTGAACTCTAACAATTCAAACATTTATCTGTGGCAGCAACTTTTTTTTTAATAGTCTCAACTGCTGGGATCATCAATATAGTCTATCATTTGTTTAATCTGTCTTTTAAAATAATTTCTTTCAGGTTTTATTGTACCCTTGCAGTAATATTTCAAAGCCATTGTTTTGAATCCTTTCAATTCTAATAGCATTAAATTGTTCGAACATGTGCTTTAATAGGGATGACCTACCAAACTATTCTCGAGCAGAAGAGATAGTTATGGGGTGGCTAGGTGGCTCAGTCACTTAAGCATCTGCCTTCAGTTCAGGTCACGAGGCCTGGACCTTGGGATCGAGGCCCACATCAGGCTCCCTGCTTAGGGGGATCCTGCTTCTCCTTCTCCCTCTGCCATTCCCCCCTTTGTGCTCTCTCTGGCTCTCTCTATCTCTCTGTCAAATAAATAAATAAAATCTTTAAAAAAAAGAGAGAGAGACAGTTACGGCCTAAGTAACCAAAACTTGCTTATGTATGCCCCATTCTAAAGATTATGGAAATCTGCTTATTGTAATAATTTACCAGTGTGTTTTAATTTTCATATTAAGAAAACTGGCCTCAGGTAATGATTATTTTGTGTTATTTGAATTCATTGATGCATTTACCCATATACTCATTTAACAAATATGTATAAAATACAGGTTCAGTGTTAGGTTTTGTGGATACTGTGATGTATAATAAAAAATATGTTTATATATTATAAACAATATAGTTCTCTTCTCTCAAGAGCTTGCAGACTAGCATTAGAGTTAAGTATCATTGAGTGATTTGTTATACATAAGCTATATACTACCTTATTGTTTTTTAACTATACAAAGTTTTGTCTTATATTTTCATATAAGTTTGAGAAATTTTATAAATAATTAATGAAACGACATGCCAAATTACGTATTTTTAAAGTAAGCATGAGAATAGTTTTTGAACAAATAACACCCCACCCTCAAATTCAAGGGACATTTTAAAAGTGTGCATAATTTCTGGCTATAATTATTTTATGTATTTGAAACCCACAGTTTGTGAAATACCGTAGTGTATTAAAGTGCCAAAATTCTTGAAAAAAAAAAGGTTAAGTGACAGAATAAATTCAAGAATAGAGGAATTTGAGATTATTTTTTAACTGTGGTGTAAGTCTGATGAAATATGAAGTTTTGGCTTCTCACTTGTATGTAATGCTGTGGTCCAGTGATACTGCATTGTATTAATGGTGGACAAAAGTTGATGAAAAAATAACTTATTACACCAAATATATAAAGCAGAGAAATAGAAAAGAAATCATGTTTTTGAGTATTACAAAGCATGCTGAAACAAAGTAGTTAAGTCTTACCTTAATTTTAGCTTAGCCGACAATTCAGTACAGGCTTAACCAAATAAAGTAGCCTGGGGGAAATTATGGCTTTAGATCGCATACCCATTGTTCATGCAGCAAAAAGCGTGCTTTGTTAGCATAAACTGTGTGGCCGCCATCAAATTGGAATATGAGCTGCCCAACCAAATGAAGGCAGAAAGAATGGATTCTGATCAATTTTTCAGAATAATTGTATATTAGCATAGAAACTATACTAAAGAAAACAAATTCTAAACTTGATCTAGAATGAGGTTCAAATGGAAATCCTGCAGACTATAAAATGAGGAGATAATAGGGAAAATTTAAAGATATGTTTAGACAATCAGTGAAATTATTCTTGCACAAAATCAAACTGTCAAGATTACTTTGTGTGGCACAGAGTAGGGAATGACCTGATCTTTTCAGAAAATTACAAGTTTAGGATAAAGAATTTTCTAAGTCTTCAACCCATCCTTACTCTCTTATGAATATTCATAAAAAGCTTAGAATTTCCCTTTCTCAATCTTTATATCCAATTCATCATCAAGCCCTTTGAAGGTAATCTTTGAGATATCTCTACTCCAACTGTCATAACTTCAATTTACTCTTGTTTCACTTGTGGCTGAATTAAATGTGAAGAACTTAATGATGCCCTTGCCTCTAGTCTATTGTCTAGTCCATCTAAACTGTACAACATTGTTGGACAAAGCTCTTATACCAATTTCCCTTACAAAAATGCTCTGATTTCTAGCTGTATCAAATATGATCCTTCATTTTCCATTTTTCGGGCTTCCCTGTCCAGCCATACTCCTGCCATTTGCTGATATATGCTTTCTTCTATTAAAATGGCTGGATAGTTCTTTCTCCTGCATCATTCATGAAAATGATTGAGTTAGGTATCTGCTGCTTTTAGGTAATGTTGGCAACTTATTGGCCTCTTGTAATATCATTTCCTTGTGAAGATATGGTTTGAATGCTAAAAAAACCTATCTTTGCAATGAACTTTTCAAATAAAATTTTTCATAAATTTGGCACTGCAAATAATTCTTATCTTACAATTTTTTGTTCCACAAGTTATATTTTCACAGATATATTAGCTATCAGTTTTTACATTATAATAACGTAATATGAATTTTCATTATTTTGTACTTATCTGATTTTCCTTCCTATTTTATACCTTATTCTCCTGTTTTTAAACATTTATTTATAATTTATTTTTTAAAAGAAATAAGCTGATTTTTTAAAAATTTTATTTGAGAGAGAGAAAGAGAGCAGGAAACTGTGTGAACAGTGGGAGAGGGAAAGGGAGAATTTTAGGCAGGTTCCATGCTGCCCAGTGCAGAGCTTTTTGTGTGGAGACTTGTGTGGAAGACAACCCACTACTAAAAATGAGCATATAGTTAATTAAAATAAAATATTTAAAGAAAGCTACCACCCTGCTCGTCTGGCTTTGACTAGAATAAATGGAAGAATAGAATTACCATTTACAAAAATAGGAAATACTGAGGGAAGAGTAAATTTGAAAAGTCATTAAAAATTCAAAATTGAACTTAAGCTTGAAGAGCTTTTTGCACATTCAAAGGGAGGGGTCAAGTAGGCAATTGTATGTATCCATGTGGGGTTCAGGGAAGTGTCAGAAACACAGCGTAAATTTTTGGATTATCAGAATAAATGTAGCATTTAAAAGCAAGCTGCTGGTTGAGAATATGGAAGAAGTCAGTGTAATCTGAATGTAAACTGAGTCCTGGGACTCGCCAACATGCATGAGCCTCAAAAAAACTTGTGAGAATTCAATCAAGTTGTATAAAGTATGTATAAAATATACAATAGATAAGATTTTAATAAAATGTAACAAACCCTGTGTTTGTGTGTGTATGGCGCGTTTGCAGTGCAAATATGAAACACATGGACGGGAAATGATTCACAAAAATGTCAGGATAAGGGATGCCTCTGAGGAGAGTGGGAAAAGAATGAGATGGGGAGAAACATACAGGTGCCTTTCCATTTTGACATTAAAGTTTTATTTCTAAGAAAAACAATTTGAAACATAGGAAAATTGATTAAATGGCTGGTAGAGATTAGACAAAATGTGTGAAGAGAATTCTATTTAGAAGTTTGTCTTCAGAATAAATGGAATAAGGAGATGGGGTCATAATTGAGAAAGGTTGTGACTTTTGAGATATTTTTCCTTTTTGATATTATGAGTTTGTGGTTTGTTTAACCTTGTGAGAAGAGGGTAAGAACTTCGTGTTTTAGTACTGATTGACAGCTTTTGTTAAGCAAGAGATAATTTCTTTCTTTTTTCTTTTGGTTGTATTTGCTGTTTATTAAATAAGTTACTTGGAAATTCCCTTGAGGTGCCTGCAGCAGTGAAATTATTTGTCTGTGTTCAGCAGTAAGGGATTTGAATACAGTCTTGTTTGCTCCATTACAAAATGTAAAAAACAATAAGAATTATTTTTTTTAGACTTTCATTTGAAGACTTCTAATTTTTTAAAATTTTTAAAAAGTTTTATTTAAATTCCAGTTAGGTACATACAGTGTAATATTAGTGTCAGGTGTACAATGTAGTGATTCAATATATCCATACAACACCTGGTGCTCACCACAAGTGCCCTCCTTAAACCTTATCACCTATTTAACCCATCCCCCGTACCCACCTCTCTCCTGGTAATCATCAGTTTGTTCTCTGTAGTTGCATCTGTTTCTTGATTTGACTTTCTCTCTTTTTTCCCCTATACTGATTTGTTTTATTTCTTTTTCTAAAAAAATATTTTATTTATTTATTTGAGAGAGAGAAAGAGAGCAAGCACAAGGGGGCGGTGGGGGCAGAGGGAGAGGGAGAAGCAGACTCCCTGCTGAGCAGGGAGCCCGACATAGGGCTCTATCCCAGGACCCTGAGATCATGACCTCGGCTGAAGGCAGATGCTTAACAGACTGAGCCACCTAGGCACCCCTCGTATGTTTTGTTTCTTAAATTCCACATATGAGTAAAATCATATGGTATTTGTCTTTCTCTGACTTATTTCACTTAGTATAATACTCTCTAGCTCCATCCATGTCGTTGCAAGTAGCAAGATTTTATTCTTGTTTATGGCTAAGAAATATTCCATTATATATATACCACTTTATCCATTTATCAGTTGATTGGTACTGGGGCTGTTTCCATAATTTGGCTATTGTAGATAATGCTGCTATAAATATCAGGATGCATGTATCCCTTTGAATTAGTATTTTTGTATTCTTTGGGTAAATACCTAGTAGTGTGATTGCTGGATCATAGGGTCGTTCTATTTTTCAACTTTCTGAAGAAACTCCATACTGTTTCCCACAGTGCCTGTACCAGTTTGCATTCCCACCAACAGTACAAGAGGGGTCCCATTTCTCACCAGAGTGTACTGTTTCTTGCATTGTTGATTTTAGCCCTTCTGACACGTGTGAGGTGATAGTTCACTGTAGTTTTGATTTGCATTTCCCTGAAGATAAGTGATGTTGAGCATCTTTTCATGTGTCTGTTGGCCACCTGCATTCTATGTCTTCTTTGGAAAAATGTCTATTCATGTCTTTTGCCCATTTTTAATTGGATTATTCATTTTTGGGTGTTGAGTTTTATAAGTTCTTTATATATTTTGGATATTAACTCCTTATTGGAGATGTCACTTGCAGATATCTTCTCCCATTCCAGAGGTTGCCTCTTAGCTTTTTTGATTGTTTCCTTCACCATGCAGAAGCTTTTTATTTTGATATAATCCCTATAGTTTATTTTTTATTTTTGTTTTTGCTCCCCTTGCTTCAGGAGACATATCTAGAAAGAAGATGCTACAGTCTATGTACAAGAGGTTACTGCCTGTGTTCTCCTCTAGGATTTTGATGGATTTCTGTCTCACATTTAGTTCTTTCATCTATCTTGAATTTATTTTTGTGTATAGTGTAAGACAGTGGTCTAGTTTCATTCTTTTCCACATTGCTGTCCTGTTTTCCCAACACCATTTGTTGAAGAGACTGTCTTTTTCCTGTTGGATATTCTTTCCTCCTTTGTCAAAGATTAATTGACCATATGGTTATGAGTTCTTTTCTGGGTTTTCTGTTCTATTGATCTAAGTGTTTATTTTTGTGCCAGTACCATGCTGTTTTGATTACTATAGGTTGGTAGTATAACTTAAAGTCCAGAATTGTGACGCCTCCAACTGTATTTTTGTTTTGTTTTTTTGTTTTTTTATTATAATAATTTTTTATTATCTTATGTGAATCACCATACAGTATATCCTTAGTTTTTGATGTAATGTTCCATGATTCATTATTTGCGTATAACACGCAGTGCACCATGCAATATGTGCCCTCCTTAATACCCATCACCGGCCTATCCCAGTCCCCCACCCTCTCCCCTCTGAAGCCTTCGGTTTGTTTCCCAGAGTCCATAGTCTTTCATGGTTCATTCCCCCTTCTGTTTACCGCCCCCCCTTCATTCTTCCCTTACTTCTCCTTCTGATCTTCCTGCTATTTCTGATGTTCCATAAATGAGTGAAACCATATGATAATTGTCTTTCTCTGCTTGACTTATTTCACTTAGCATAATCTCCTCCAGTCCCGTCCATGTTGCTACAAATGTTGGGTAATCGTTCTTTCTGATGGCTAATATTCCATTGTATATATGGACCACATCTTCTTAATCCAGTCATCCATTGAAAGGCATCTTGGCTCCTTCCATGATTTAGCTATTGTGGACAATGCTGCTATGAACACTGGGGTACATATGGCCCTTCTTTTCACTACGTCAGTATCTTTGGGGTAAATACCCAGCAGTGCAATTGCTGGATCATACGGTAGCTCTATTTTTAACTTTTTAAGGGACCTCCAAACTGTTTTCCAAAGTGGCTGTACCAACTTGCAATCCTACCAACAGTGTAAGAGGGTTCCCCTTTCTCCACATCCTCTCCAACATTTGTTGTTTCTTGCCTTGTCAATTTTTGCCACACATCCTCTCCAACATTTGTTGTTTCTTGCCTTGTCAATTTTTGCCATTCTAACTGGTGTAAGGTGGTATCTCAATGTGGTTTTGATTTGAATTTCCCTGATGGCTAATGATTTTGAACATTTTTTCATATCTTCTGCCCATTTTTTGATTTGTTTATTTGTTTCTCGTGTATTGAGTTTGAGAAGTTCTTTGTAGATCTTGGCTACCAGCCTTTTCTCTGTAGTGTCATTTGCAATACCTTCTCCCATTCCGTGGGCTGCCTCTTAGCTTTTTTGACCGTTTCCTTGGCTGTGCAGAAGGTTTTTATCTTGATGAAGTCCCACAGGTTCATTTTTTGTTTGTTTGTTTGTTTCTCTTGCCTTTGGAGATGTGTCATGAAAAAAGTTGCTGTGGCTGATGTCAAAGACGTTGCAGCCTATGTTCTCCTCTAGGATTTTGATGGCTTCGAGGTTTTTCATCCATTTGGAGTTTATCTTTGTGTATGGTGTGAGAGAGTGGTCAAGTTTCATTCTTTTGCATATAGCTGTCCAATTTTCCCAGCACCATTTATTGAAGAGACTGTCTTTTTTCCACTGGAGGTTTTTTCCTGCTTTGTCAAAGATTAGTTGTCCAAAGAGCCAAGGGTCCATTTCTGCATTCTCTATTCTGTTCCATTGGTCTATGTGTCTGTTTTTGTGCCAGTGCCATGCTGTCTTTGTGATCACAGCTTTGCAGTATAGCTTGATATCTGGCAACGTGATGCCCCCAGCTTCGTTTTTCCTTTTCAACAATTCCTTGGTGATTCATGGCCTTTTCTGGTTCTACACAAATTTAAGGGCTGTTTGTTCCAGTTCTTTGAAAAATGTCATCGGTATTTTGATCAGGATGGCATTGAAAGTGTAGATTGCTCTGGGTAGCATGGACATTTTAACTATGCTTATTCTTCCAATCCATGAGCATGGAATATTTTTCCATCTTTTTGTGTCTTCTTCAATGTCTTTCAAGAGTGATTCGTAGTTTCTAGAATATAGATCTTTTACCTCTCTGCTTAAGTTAATTCCAAGATAACGTATGATTTTTGGTGCTATTGTAAATGGGATGGATTCCCTAATTTCTTTCTTTGTCTCATTGTTCGTGTATAGAAATGCAACTGATTTCTGAGCATTGATTTGTATCCCACCACATTACTGAATTGCTCTATAACTTCTAGCAGTTTGGGGGTGGATTCTTTTGGGTTTTCCATGTAGAGTATCATGTCATCTGTGAAGAGAGACAGTTTGACTTCTTCTTTGCCGATTTGGATACCTTTGATCCCTTTTTGTTGTCTGATTGCTGTTGCAAGGACTTCTAGTACTATGTTGAATAATAATGGCTAGAGTGGGCATCCTTGCCGTGTTCCTGATCTTAAGGGAAAGGCTTCCAGCCTTTCCCCATTGAGAATGATATCGCTGTAGGCTTTTCATAGATGGTTTTATGAAATTGAGAAATGTACCCTCTATCCCAACACTCTGAAGGGTTTTAATCAGCAAAGAATGCTTTATTTTGTCAAATGCTTTTTTATGCATCAATTGAGAGGCTCGTATGGTTCTTGACTCTTTTGTTGTTGATAGGATCTATCACACTGATCGATTTGTGAATGTTGAACCACCCTGACATCCCAGGGTTGAATCCCATTTGGTCATGATGGATAATCCTTTTAATGTATTGTTGGATCCTATTAGCTAGGATCTTGTTGAGAATTTTGGCATCCATATTCGTCAGGGATATCGGTCTGTAATTCTCCTTTTTGATGAGGTCTTTGCCGGGTTTGGGGATCAAGGTAATACAGGCCTCAGAGAATGAGTTTGATAGTTTTCCTTCTGTTTCTTTTTTTTTTGAAACAGCTTCAGAAGAATAGGTATTATTTCTTCTTTGAATGTTTGGTAGAATTCCCTGGCAAATCCATCAGGCCCTGGACTCTTGTTTTGGGGGGTTTTTCATCACTGCTTCAATCTCTTCATAATTAATCAGTCTGTTTAAATAATCAATTTCTTCCTGTTTCAGTCTTGGTAGTTTATATCAAAATTTTATTAATTTGGGTCCTTTCTCTATTCTTTTGAATAAGTCTGGCCAGCGGCTTATCGATCTTATTTATTCTTTCAAAGAACCAGCTTCTAGTTCTGTTGATTTGCCCTACTGTGCTCCTGGTTTATTAATTTGGGTCCTTTCTCTATTCTTTTGAATAAGTCTGGCCAGCGGCTTATCGATCTTATTTATTCTTTCAAAGAACCAGCTTCTAGTTCTGTTGATTTGCCCTACTGTGCTCCTGGTTTCTAATTCATTGATCTCTGCTCTAATCTTGATCACCTGCTTTGTCATGCGTGGGTTAGGCCTGTTCTTCTGTTCCAGCTCCAGCTTCTTTAGGTGAGAATATAAAAAATGCATTTTAGATTTTTCTATTCTTTTGAGTGAGGCTTGGATGGCTATGTATTTTCCCCTTAAGACTGCCTTTGCAGTGTCCCCATAGGTTTTGGACCAGTGTGTTTTCATTTTTGTTGGTCTCCAAAAAATGTTTTGTCTCCTTCTTAATTCCCTGGTTACCCAATCATTCTTGAGCCGGATGGTTCTTAGTTTCCAAATGTTTGATTTTCTTCCAAATTTTTCCTTGTGATTGAGTTCCAGTTTCAAAGCATTGTGGTCTGAGAATATGCAGGGAATAATCTCAGTCTTTTGGTATCAGTTGAGACCTGTTTTGTGACCCAGTATATGGTCTATTCTGGAGAAAGTTCCGTGTGCATTTGAAAAGAAAGTATTCTGTTGTTCTGGGGTGTAGTGTTCTGTATATATCTATTAGGTCCATCTGGTCTAGTATGTCATTCAAAGCTCTTGTTTCTTGATTGATTTTCTGCTTAGGTGATCTGTCTATTGCTGATAGTGGAGTGTTGAGCTCCCCTACTATTAATGTATTATTATCTATATGTCTCTTTATTCTGGTTAAGAGTTGGCTTTTATACCTAGCTGCTCCCCTGTTGGGGGCATAGATATTTATAATTTTCATATCCATTTGTTGGATACATCCTTTAAGAATAATATAGTGTCCTTCTGTATCTCTAACAACAGTCTTTAGTCTAAAATCTAATCTGTCAGATATGAGAATTGCTACCCCAGCTTTCTTTTGAGGTCCATTGGCATGAAAAATGGTTTTCCACCCCTTCACTTTCAGTCTGGATGTATTTTTAGGTTCCAAATGAGTCTCTTGTAGACAGCATATGGATGGGTCATGTCTTTTTATCCAATCTGCAGCCCTGTGGCGTTTTATGGGAGCATTTAGGCCATTCACATGGAGAGTGATTATTGAGAGAAATGATTTTAATGATGTCATGTTGCCTGTGAAGTCTTTGTTTCTATGGATTGTAAATTTCTGTTCTGTATCACTCTTGGGGACTTTTTACTTTTATAGAACCCCCCTTAATGTCTCTTGTAGGGCTGGCTTGATGGTCACAAATTTCTTCAGTTTCTGCTGGTCTTGGAAGGTCCTTATCTCTTCATCAATTCTGAATGACAGCCTTGCTGGATAAAGGATCCTTGGCTGCATGTTCTTCTCAGTTAGAGCTTTGAAAATACCTTGCCAACACTTCCTGACCTGCCAGGTCTCTGTAGACAGGTCTGATGTTATTCTGATATTCCTCCCTCTGTACTTAAGGATTTTCTTCCCCCTGACTTCTTTCAACACTGTATCCTTGGATCTAATATTTGCAAATTGCACTACAGTGAGACGTGGTGTAGGTCTGTTCTCATTGATCTTGGGAGGGGTCCTCTCTGCCTCTTGGACAAGAATGCTTGTTTCCTTTGCCAGATTAGGGAAGTTCTCAGCTACAATTTGTTCAAATATCTCTTCTAGACCTCTCTCTTTCTCCACCCACTCAGGGATGCCAATGATTCTGACATTGGAACACTTCATTGAGTCAGTAATCTCTTGTAATCTACATTCTTGAGATTGTATTTTTTTGAGCCAAGTTTCTGTTTTTACTTTCTCTTCTACCATCCCATCTTCCAATTCACTAATTCGTTCTTTTGCCTCACTTACCCTGGCCATCAGAGGATCTAGTTTAGACTGCATTTGATTCATAGCATTTTTAATTTTTGCCAGGTCGCTCTCATTTCCATCCTTAGAGATTTATATTCTTGTTAATATTTTCGTTAATATTTTTTTTCAAGCCTATATATCATCTTGACCATTGCTACTCTGAAGTCCGTTTCTGACAATTTGGTTATATACATATCCGTCAGTTCTGTGGCAGAGGCCACAGTCTCCGTGTCCTTTCTTTGCTGAGGGTTTCTCCTCGTCGTCATTCTGATGAGGAGAGGTTGTGGGGATGCACAGAGCCTAAATTATTGACCAGGACCCAGGCAGTGTGCATTTGTTTTATAGGGACCTTAGGGATGTGGGCTTCTTGATTTTTCAGCCTGCCTTCTGGGGGAGGGTCCTGCCCCGCTGTTACTCAGGGAACTCTGTTTGAGTAGAGTTGCCCTGTCCCCTGGGAGGGGGATGGGCATGGGCACAATGTGAACCGGTATTTCTGGGCTTTTGTTCTCTGGTGGCTTTCCCTGGCAGTTTTCTGTGCCTCTTCTGAGAGTAGAGCAGCAGTGGCTGTATCTGAGCCTCTGTCTCAGAACAGAGAGATCACAATCAGCTCTCCACTGAGCTCTCCTGGCCACTCTAAGTCTGTTCTGTTGGTGCTGCTAAAACCCCTGCAGCATCCTGGGTTGTGCTCCCCACAGCCACTCTCCCAACCCTCACTTCCAGGGCTGGCACGTCTCTGTCTTTTTTGCTTCTAACACCGCCAGCCACCCCCGGTTCCCATGCATGCTCCCAAGCTCCCTGTTTCAGTGTGGTTTGTGTGCATTCCGGAGTGCCAGTTTTCCATCTGGTTGAGCACGCTCCCTACCTCCCAGTATCAGTCCGGTTCCAGTGTGAGTTCCAGAGCGCCGGTTTTCAGTTTGGACCCGCGCGCTCCCGAGCTCCTGGTTTTAGTCCAGTTCCAGTGAGTGCTCTGGAACTCACATTTTCAGTCTGGTCACGCGCGTTCCCCAGCTCACGGTCTCAGTCTCTCTCTCACGGGTTCCGGTCCGCGAGTCTGGCCGCCTCCCCAGTGTGGGTGGCTACTGATTCCCAGCTCCGGAGCAGGTCAGCTCCCTCCCCCTTCCGTTTATCTTCCGATATCTGTACGCAGATTCACGGCTCCCCTCTTCATAGCTCAATACTCAGCGCTGGAGATGTTCATTTGTAGAGATCCAGATGTATCTTCCTGTGTCTCAGGCTGATTTCGTGGGTGTTCAGGATGGTTTGGTAGATATCCAGCTTGACTCAGGGGACTGGCTGAAAAAAGGGGTCCCCTACTCCTCTGCCATCTTTTCCCCCTCCCTGTTTTTCTTTTTCAAGATTGCTTTGGCTTTTGGGGGTCTTTTGTGGTTTCATATGAGTTTTATGTTTGTTTGTTTTTAGCTCTGTGAAAAATGCTGTTGGTATTTTGATAGGATTGCATTAAATCTGTAGATTGCTTTGGGTAGGATAGACATTTTAATAATCTGTTCTTCCAGTCCATGAGCATAGAATGCCTTTCAATTTCTCTATGTCATCTTTAATTCCTTTCATTAGGGTTTTATAGTTTTTGAAATACAGGTCTTTCACCTCTTTGGTTAGGTTTATTCCTATATTATTGTTTTTGGTGCCCTTGTAAATCAGATTGATTTATTAATTTATCTTTCTGCTGCTTCTATATTGTTGTATAGAAATGAAGCTGATTCCTGTACATTGATTTTGTATCCTGCAACTTGACTGAATTCGTTTATCAGTTCTAGCAGTTTTTTGAAGGAGTCTTTCAGCTTTTCTATGTGGAGTATCACGTTGTCTGCAAGTAGTGAAAGTTTTACTTCTTTAGGCAAGAGATGATTTCATCGTTATGGTGGGAGTGGAAAAAAGAGAAGATAGTGATAGTTGTAATCAGATTGGTGTGTACAGATCGCCCCCACTTTCTCAAAGTTATGCACTTCATTTTACAGAAGGCCTACATTAGTATAGTAGTGATACTTTGCATAAAGGCAAAATCCTCTTCTGATTTCTTTCAGTTAGAGAAAACGGGTATTATTGTAAGTCTTTCACAAAAGTGAAGTGGTAAAACACAAACTTTTGGAAAGCGGGAGATGGAGGTTGGGGACACTCTGCCTTATGTCATTTCCAATTAGGAAAGTTTTCATATGAACACTCTACTCTCATGTAGCGGGAGAAACCTGTATTTGGTTTTGGCAAGATTAAAAGGTCCTTGTCTTTTTGGCTTTTAATTTCTCTAAAGTATGAAGCAGAGCCAAAAGCTGGCAGCAATGGAGACACTGGAAATTTGAGGTTCATGGAATGTGAAATAGTAATCGTGGACCCTGGGAAAGCAAAATTATTATAGAAATATTTAAAAATTTCAGGGGCGCCTGGGTGGCACAGCGGTTAAGCATCTGCCTTCGGCTCAGGGCGTGATCCCGGCGTTATGGGATCGAGCCCCACATCAGGCTCTTCTGCTATGAGCCTGCTTCTTCCTCTCCCACTCCCCCTGCTTGTGTTCCCTCTCTCGCTGGCTGTCTCTATCTCTGTCGAATAAATAAAATCTTTAAAAAAAATTTCTATGCAGTTTTTAGAGCCTGGTTGAAGTTGAGGATGTTGGTAAGAATTGGCAAAAATTCAGATGTAGATTTTTTCTCAGGTGCTCAGTTACAAGGTAGATTGTTGGGTTGATCTAGATTTGTTATATTTCTGGGAGATGGACTAAAGAGAAAAGAGGCTATTATATGAAGAGAGAAAAGGCAGCCCAAGCCGATATTTTTGCGACTTTAAGGTGTCATTTGCAATTAGTTGAGCAGTAACATGAGTCTGATTTTGCAAGGTCTACGCAAGCACCAGGTGACAGTGCGTGATTTGTATACTTCCAGGACGATTGTTAGACTATTCTCTGAAAAGGTGGAAAATTAATGTGAGATTTTGAAGCCTTGCTACCTAGTTCTGTTTGGCCAAGACTGTGTCCTTTTTCCAAACAAGTGTTCCCACTCCTTGAGTGGGATTGACCTGGTGACAATTCAGGAATTAGATGGAATCAGAAGTTTGCAGTTTTACCTTTCAAACCTTGATTCATTACAGATTGTCCTATTCCATGACAACACATCTATGAAGAAGGCTCTTCTAAATGTTGGGTTAGGTTGAAGTAGTTTGTTGCTCATTTGTTTTTAAATCCAGTAATTAAATCTACTACCACTTAGGACTCTTTCAGAAACATGGTTATTTAAGGTGAATGACTATTGTGTACTTGTTCTTCATTTATTGTCCAATAAGCCATGTTTTGGATAAAGAGTTTTTAAGGATCATCATGGGTTTTTTTTTTTCCATTGAACTATTTCACAAATGACATTATTATTATTTTTGGAACTACGTCTGCTTAAAAACAAATAATTTTAATGTGCTCAGCTTCAAACCCATGCAGTGAAAACAGTTTGTAGAAATTCACTGAAATTAGTTTAGGCAGGAAAGGTGTGTATAGACTCAATAATATAGGGGGATTCAGTGCAAGTCATATTTTATGCATGTGTACAGACAGTGGTCAAATGATGTTTTGAAGACTCTTCCTCTATACCATTATTTCTTGTATCTTGACCTAGCTTGAGCTGCTGTAAGAAAATACCAAAGACTGCATGACTTAAACAACAGCATTTATTTCTAAGTTTTGGATTCTAGGGAATCCAATATCAAGGTGGCAGCTGATTTGGTTCCTGACGAAGGCCCTCTTCCTGGATTGCAGATGGCTGTGTTCTTGTTGTATCCTCACATGGAGGAGACAGAAACTTTGATATTCCTTCCTATTCTTATAAGGGCACTAATCTCACCAATGGGGCTCTACCCTCATAACCCCCTCCAAACCTAGTTAACTCCCAAAGGCCCTACCTCTTAATACTATTACATTTGGGATTAGGGCTTCAACATATGAATTTGAAGAGAGGGAAATGAACATTCAGTCCATAACACCTCTCTGTTTTCTTTCCTTCAGACTCCTATAGTGGACAAACTTTCTTTCTTTCTTTTTTTTTTTAAAGATTTTATTTATTTACTTGACAGAGAGACAGCCAGTGAGAGAGGGAACACAAGGAGAGGGAGTGGGAGAGGAAGAAGCAGGCTCATAGAGGAGGATCCTGATGTGGGGCTCGATCCCAGAATGCCGGGATCACGCCCTGAGCCGAAGGCAGACACTTAACGACTGCGCCACCCAGGCGCCCCATGTAGACAAACTTTCTTAATGTGGCAAGGCATGACTCCCAAGGTCCTGGGTGTATATCTTTAGAATTTTTAAACTATCCTATAGAGATGACACTGATGTTTACTTGGCTAATTTCATGTATTGTAAATGTAAAATAGGGTTAATTGAAAAAATATATAGAGAGTATTCCCAATTTCCTGAGCTTTCATTATCCCACAGAGAAATGCACTTACGCCAAGCATATCTGAGAATAAGATGGACTACAGCAGAAGGATTCCAGCCTCCTGAATTACTCCGTATATTTATAAGGAAAGAGAGGCAGGAAACTTCTATTAAGCATTTAACAATAGGAACTTACTGGTCAAGGAGAGCCTCTGGAACTGAGATGAGGAAATGCACCTGCTCTTTCTTTGAGATGGCCAATTGAGACTTGCTGAGCATCTTTTTTGTAAACTTTCTAATTCATCTCACCACATAATTTAGAAGAAAGGGCTATATTTCCATACCAATTGTTCAGTTTTTGTCTCTCAGCAGTTCCAACGTTACCTTTCTGTATTCTGCTTTGCGATTCTGGGGCTGAGATTGGCAAGCCACATTTTTGCTGTCAGCTGGCTCTGCCAATCATGGGCACTAGAGAGATACAGTAGGGCTACAAAATCAAGAGGGACTTACTCTTTTCTGTTTGTTCTCTATGAGCTTCTAGACTGCTTTCTGTTCCTGCAAGCATCATACCATCAGCACTTTCCATCAAGAGCAGGGCTTTCCCATTGCAGCCGCTGAATCCAGCATGCAGTTTTCCCAACACTTGCAAACCCAGTCTCCTCACCCACTTCTCAGAGACACCAACACCATCTGCTAGTATGCCATCCTTAGAGGTCCCATCTGAGACCTAAGGGCCATACCTCCAAACTCAGAGACACCAGTCCCAGTGGAGCAATGCCTCCTTCTCAGTAGTCCAAATTTCAGCTCTTGGGGCCCTTCCTCTAAGTTTCTGTTTCAATAATTCCAGTCTCTTTTGTTCCATTGGCTCTAAGGGTGTAACTGCTTTCTCTTACTTTGTGATACCTTAGAGTTATCTTTTTCACGTTACCATATATTTTTACTTAGTTAAAACTATTTTTAGTTGAAATGCTCCTTTTCAATAACTGGCACAGTAGGACTGGGTCCTTCCTCATACACTTTCCAAAATAAATTCATAAAAATTCAGGATAGGATTCTAATTGCTCAGGTTCAGGTCTGGTGTTTCTCTCTTGGCCATTTGCTATGTAGGATACAGTGGGACTATGATTGACCCAATTGGGTCAAATGTCCAGGCTTGTTGCTAAGACGAGGGGGCACCATGATTGTCTCAGCAGGACCATATGGAGTAATAGAGAAATTTTCCAAAGAAACAGATTGCTGCCACCAAAATAATGGGAATGGGGAGTGCCTCCTGCAGTGGACTGGGAGCTTGAGCTACCACAGATGGGTAACATAGCGCTGCCTATTGACTTATAAGTGTAATAGTTTATTAAGTGGTCCAAATTAATGTGTTAAACATGATGTTGTTTTATTTATTTATTTATTTACTACAGTCATTGTTGCAACCATATTCTGCAAAATATTTGTTTATATATATATATATATATATATATATATATTAGATAGATAGATAGGGTGGATTTCAGAACTTCTTGTCACTTTCAATTAGGACAAATCTGTGTGCTTTTAGTCTTCAAATTAATCTTCCTTTCAACATTTTTTTCCTTCTCTGCCATCTGAAAATACCATCCCTCTGCCCTCCACCTTTGGAGGTAAAAGAGAAAGACTGCCCTCAAGATACCTCCTCTTCCTATCTCCTCTGAATTCTGTGCTCTGCAGTGTATCAGGGTGATGGGAGAGGGAAAGATATATGCTTCTTTATTAACAGGTTCTGCTGTTGATTTCTTTCTTGGTTGATTGTGACAGCTTTTCTGGTCACCAAAGGTTTTCTCTTTGTGGTCAGTGTGCAGTGATCTGGAGCACATTATAAGGCCTTATGGAGGTGCTGTGGGTCCTCCCCACTGCACAGTGCCCTGATTTGGGAGAGCTCGCACAGGCATCCTTGGTAACCACTGTGCCAATTGCTGTGTTTTTTTTGTTTTTTCGGTTTTTTTTACACAGTGGGTGATCTCATGAATTTGCCAACAAATTGGCTCAAATACAACTACTTCTAATTTCCCTTGACTGGCAGGAAACTCAGACATTTATATGGAGTGAACATAGTGGATGCCACTGTTTCTTCCTCCTCATATCCCAGTGAGGACATTAGCCATACAATTCATTTTCATGGTCAAATATTTGATGGTTAATGTTATGTGGTCAACTAGACTGAACCATAGTGCCCAGATATATGGTCAAACAATATTCTGGATGTTTTTTCGAGGATGTTTTTACACAGAATTTGCATTTAAATTGGTGGACTTCAAATAAAGCAGATTGCTCTCCACAATGTGAGTAGGCCTCATCCAATCAGTTAAAGGCCTGAAAAGAATAAAAGATTTTTCCCCAGTTCTGCCTCAATAGCTTCAGACTTCAACTGCAATATCAGCTCTTGCCTGGTCTCCAGCCAGGCTGCCCATCTCTCAGATTTTGGATATGTTAGCATCCAAAATCATGTGAGCCAAACCCTTAAAATCTCTCTATAGTTAGGTAGATGATAGAGGTGCAGATGGAGCTGGAGATATAGATATATACACACAATAAATTCTCTTTCTCTGGAGAGCCCTGACTAATACAGAAATATTGGTAAACACAATCTCTCCTGCAAGGCAGCAATAGTGGTCTTGGTTAATTGGAGGTGGGATGGAGCTTTTGTTCTTGTAGTCTACATTAGTAAATGTGTCAATTCTCTGATTTCCTCTAAGTTGGTCCCACAGCCTTTTTTTTTTTTTTTTTCCCCCTCTGCTCAGGGCAGGTCAGCATATTTGGGGCATGTTTAAAAAAGGAATGAAATGTCAGCCATCTTCTCTGTTAGGCACATTTTATCTCTACAAGTTATCCAATAATTTAGATAACTTCTCACTTGACTTAGAGATAGGCGGGCATGAACATGGCAATCCCAAGGAGTACCCACCCGGCACACACACGTCTCCTGACAATTTCTAGCATAAAATGAGGAGCTTCCTGGTAATAGCATAGCTGGTGATGCTCCCTTTTAGTAAACCCTAAAGGAATTGTTTGCTCTCAACTGTTTGTGTTTTTTATTAGAAGGCAGAGTAGTTTATATCTCTTTGAGCCCAGTTTTGATGATTGAGGCAATGGGTGAAGTTCCATCCCACCTCCTATTACCCAAAGCTGTTTTTGTCTGACAATCTTGTAGAGAGTAATTTGATTTTACTGGAGCGTCTTACCATAATGATGACACTGTTATTGACTGTGCCTCTCTGGACACCACACCTTTCACAATGGCTACCTGAATTCCTGCCAGTGGAACCATGCGTGCATTTACCTCATTGTGAAAGCAGAGCAGGAAAATGTGGGTGGCCACCTGGCTAGAGTGCTGTCTTGGCCTTTGATATAGGAGCAAATGTTGGAATGATTATTGGCTTGTGTGTGTCTCTGGGGGAAACCCGACCTATGTAATTTCTTCCTTTGCTATGAGGGCAGCCACTAGGAAACAGAAGGACTAGCACAATGACTGAGGTAAGCCATAAGAGCAAGCAGAGACTGTATATAAGCTTTAGAAATACGAAGTCCTTCATAGATTTTATCAGAAGATTTCTGCATCTGGGCAACACACACATATAATCCTTACTTTACAACAACTAGAGAGGATTAAGAATCTATTCAGTGTTGTAGTTTTTAATGTCTTTAACTAATGTATTATTTTGTTTAAGGGATTTATATACTGGAATAGCTCCAATGAGCTTCTCTGATCCTTTTAAACAAATATACATTAAAAATTGTTGATAAAATATTGAGAAAATTTTAAAATAGCGAAGTTGATCCTATTTTTCTCTGTTTAGTAAATAAGTTGAGGTGTGCTCCTATGATAACTTCAATATTATATCCTGTAAGAAGTCAGATCAGGGCATGACATTTGTGAATTATGAAAAATCTAGTAAAATAGGTATAATGATAGAAGATAAAGTTATTCCTAGCATTTTTCTGAAATAGAAATGTAAATATGTCTTCATTAAAAAGTAGGAGTGCCTTTGGAACTATTATCCTTACATGTCAAATGACAGAAAACAACATACATTAATGGCAAAGAATTTGACAGTAGTTAAAATAGCCTGCAGCCACCATCAGTACCCTTCCTGTTAATGTGAGGTTGAGAAGCTCTGCTCTTGAAACTCGTTTCTTTCAAAATGCACATTTTCTTCTGAAAAAAAAGTACAAAGAAAAATAATGTCAATATAAACATCTGGAATTGTACATTTGGAGAACTGTGCTTACTTTAATGTTCCAGCTTTTCCTTATTCTATAGTACATTGAAAAGGACCTGTTTTAGAACATTTTAATTGTTGGCATAATCAGACCAGGTGTCCTAGAGCAAAGTAGGATAGTAAAAAAAAAAAAAAAAAGCAATTATCAAGGGGGAAGTACCTAGTTAGTTCCTCAATTCTTTAAACTTTCAGTGGTACATGAATTAAATGACATTGGGTTTGAACACAAACTGAGATGTGTGTCCAAATGCAAATTCCGATATCATCGTATATTGCATTATTGTTTGAAAAGGTAAATTTTTAGTTTAAATTAAATGATTTTGTAGGCTGCCAAAACATGATATAAAATTGAGAATATGGGGATATAAGAAAATCTGACAAATAAACAAAATGGTTTATAAATTATTTTATTTTAGATGAAAAAATCTATAAAAACAACAATATTTAACATATTAACATTTAACATATTAACAAATAAATTAGTGGTATGACACATGAGTGTGGATAATTTTCATTAGAAGTTTTGGAAATTCTGCATTCTCCAAAATTTAACTGAAAAAATATAGAAGCAATCAGAGGTATTTGTTGGTTCCTTACTATAATTGATGTTTCATATAATGCACTGAAAAGGACAGAATGTCTTTGCAAACATTTAAAAAAAAACCCCACAAAAGTAGGATGAGAAGTGTACAGCTTTAGGAATCAGAATATTGACATCACTCTGCCTTTTGTCACTTTAAACAAGTAGCATTTAATTTCTTGTAGACACAGTTTATTGCTCCAGAACAAAAGAAATAACGTATGTATATAAAACTGCTTTGTGAAAAAAAAAAAGTGCTTCATGCATTATAACATCCAATATGGGATTAAGTGAAACACAGAATTTTAGGTTTTCTTCTGGAGGTCATGCCCAACTAGGGGGATTTGTCAGACTATAGGAGGGGCCAATGAAGAAGAGGAATGCAAATATTAGGATATGATTTGTTAGAAAAACAAAAGTACCACATTTTTAAAATAAAAATATTGGCAAGAATGTGAATTTTATGTTATTATAAAAGGGATGAGTTTAAAACTATAAGCATCATGGATTTAGTATATAATGTTTTATTCTAATTTTTTGAAAAAAATGTCCATTTTTTAGTGTGAAACACATTCAGATAACGTTAAGTTAATCGACATATTATATTCTCCACAAATGATAGTTTTCTGTAGGTAAACATTTAACTTCAGAGAGAACTCTGAGTGTTTGTTCATCTGATAAGTTAATGGACACATTAATTCAGTCATCTACTCTAATTAACACTTTTTTAAATGTTATAATATTAGAAAACAGGACAGTGATCCTGGGCTATCATAAACTGCCACAAGAAGGAAAAATGTATTCAGCAGAATTCTAGGCATGGGCTTTTCCTTGGGAGAGAAGCTATGACAAAGAGATAGGGACTGAAATTTCAGAGGACGGTCTTTGGCAGGGACAGTCACTTTTCAGAACCTAGGTCTTGGCAAAAGTGCAAGGAAAGGGGTGTTTGAACAAGCAGTGCTGAGAGGTCAGAGGAATACAGGAGCAAAACATTGTAGTCAATGACTGCAAAGGAAAAAAAATGAAGATTTTAGCAGATTCCAAGACAGCTTATTTCACTGAGAGTGATATCTAAAGAAAAATTTTAAGAAGCTTTACTAGGCATTTGTAGTGGGAAATACCCATCATATCTATAAGAAACCTATTATGAAATATATATATATACACATATGAGTGTGGACAATTATATACACACACATATACTTAAAGAATTTTCGATTTATATTTAAGGTCATGGCTACTTGTTTTAGAAGCAGTAGAGATATCAAATTGGCCCCAAAGTGACTCACATTATATTCAAGATCAAAAAAGAAAAATAGATGCATATTTCATAGCATAATACTTCATTGTAGGATAATATAAATCTTTTTGTAGTCAACACTGTTGAAAGGGATACCATTAACTGTATATGTGCTATCCTGTAGGATAGTAAGTATCGGGCTCAATATCCAAGTTTATTCATATACATAATTTCCTTTGTTTAGTCATATCTTTCTCAGCATTATAATATCTCTTGTTCAGTAGAAAATATATTTTATTTAAATTTCCTATTGTTTTTCAACTTTCATTTTATCTAGAAGTGTAAAGTTTCAATAACTCAATTTTAACTTTTTATTTACTTTTATTAACTCAATCTTTAAACTTTTTATTACTGTTTATTTTTCTATAGGAACAATATTTCATGTATTTACATATATTTTTATAAACTGTCTTTGCATTATGATTGAAACCTCAACATAAATACACATTATTTTCTTTTGTTCATAGCATTTTTTGATCGGCTAATCAGTATTTTTTAAAGCACATGTCTATTTTTGATATATTTTAAAATAAATTTCAATAACATTTAAATAATTCATGGTAGATTATGCAAGGAGATTAAGACAAAAACTTTTATAGTGAACCTTAAAGATTTATGAATTAATTTTTAATCTGCATTAAAACTACAAAATTGGTTTAAAACTATTATTATTATTATTATTTTAATAGACTTTATTTATTAGAGCAGTTTCAGATTCACAGAAAAATTAACCATAAGGTACAGAGATTTCTTATTTTTACAATTTTATTTATTTTAGAGATAGAGAGTATGAGCATGAGTGGGGGAAGGGAAGAGCAGAGTGAAAGGGATAAGCAGACTCTGCACTGAGCACCCAGCCCCATGCAGGGCTTGATCCCATGACCCTGAGATCATGACTGGAGTGAAATAAGAGTCCGAGGCCCAACAGACCGAGCCACCCAGGAGCCCCAAGGTTCAGAGATTTCATAAAATCTCTTGTCCTCACACATGCATGGCCTTCCCAATTATCATTATCCCCTACCAGAATGGTACATTTGTTACAATGATGAACTTACATTGACATATCATTATCAGTCAAAGTTCATAGTTTACAGTTCATTCTTGGTGGTGTACATTCTAAGGGTTTGGACAAATGGATAATGACATGTATTCACTATTATAGTATCACACAGAGTAGTTTCATTGCTGTAAAAATCATCTGTGCTCTGCCTATTTGTCCTTCTCTGTCCCTAACCCCTGTCAACCACTGATCTTTTTCCTGTTCTCAGTTTGCCTTTTCCCAAATACCATATAGTTGGACTCATAAAGTTTGTAGCCTTTTCAGATCGGCTTCCTTCACTTACTAACATGCATTTTTTCCATGTCTTTACTTGACTTGATAGATTTGCTTCCTTTTAATGCTAAATAATATTCCGTTGTCTGGATGTACCATAATTAATTTATCCATTGAGGTACTAAAAAAAAATTACTGTTTGCTTTTGGTTTTGTCAAATACGAATAAAACTGCTATAATAACCATGTTTTTGTGTGAACATAAGTTCTCAACACCTTTGAGTAAATACCAAGGCATATTATGACTGGGTTTTATGGCAAGTGTATGTTTAATTTTGTAACGACTGCCACACTGTCTTCTCGAGTGGTCATACCACTTTAATTACAAATTCCACTTGTTTATCGCAGTACGTCGGTACAGCTGCTGGCCCAGGTGACTTAGAGGGCCTGTTGCTCTACGTCACCAACTGCATTTGCTGTTGTAATGTTCTGGGTTTTGACCATTCTAATAGATATGCGGTGGTATCTCATCGCTGTTAATTTTGAATTTCCCTGATGGCATATGCTACAGTGCATCCTTTTGTGTGCTTATTTGCATTTGTATATCTTCTTCAGTGAGGTGTCTTTAGATCTTTCACCCATTTTTAAATCAAATCGTATGTTTTTTACTTTTGAATTTTAACAGTTCTTTATATGTTTTGGATGACAGCCATTGTTCAGATATGACTTTTGCAAATATTATCTCTCCAAGGCTCGGGCTTGTTTCATTCTCTTGACAATGACTTTCAAAAGGCAGATATTTTTAATTTCAATAAATTCCAGCTTATCAATTCTTTCTTTCATAAATTGTGCTTTTAATATTGTATCTAAAAGTCACCAGCAAACCCAAGTTCATCTAGGTTTTCTCTGCTGTTATCATCTAGAAGATTTATAGTTTTGCAATTTATATTTAGCCCTGTGATTCATTTTGTGTTAACTCTGAGGAAGGATGTATGATCTGTGACTATATTCATTTTTTTACATGTGAATGTCCAGTGGTTACAGCACCATTTTATTGAAGAGACTATCTTTTCTCAGTGTATTGCCTTTACTCTTTTATCAAAAATCAGTTGACTTTATATATGAGGGTCCATTTCTGGGCTCTCTATTCTTTTTTTTCAGGACATTTATCCTGCTTGATGTTCTTTGAGTTTTCTGGGTCTGTAGATTGGTATCTGACATTAATTTGGGGAAATTTTCAATTATTATTATTTCAATTATTTCTTCTATTCCTTTCTTTCTCATCCTTTTTGCATTTTTCCATTTGCACGTTTTACCTTTTGTAGTTGTTCCACAGTTATTGTATATTCTGCTCAGTTTATGTCAGTCTTTCTTATGTTTGCTTTTCAGATATTCTCAAACCCAGAAATTCTTCCTCAGCTATGACCAGTTACTAATAGACCCAAAAAGACATTTTTAAAATTTTTGTTATGATGTTTTGATCTCTAGCATTTCTTTTTTTTTCTTAGGATTTCCATCTCTCTGCTTACATTGCCCTCCTATTTTTTTATGTTTTCTACTTTATCAGGGCTCTTAACATATTAATCATACTTGTTTTTAAATTTTTTTTGGAGAATTCCAACATTTCTGCCATGTCTGTGTCTGGTCTGGTGCTTGTCATGTCTCTCCAAACCGTGTATTTTTTGCCTAATACGCCTAGCAATTTTTTGTTGATGGTAGGCGTGGTGTACTGGGTAAAAGAAACTTCTCTAAATGGGTTTTTAGAAATGTGGTGGCAAGGTGAGTGGGCAGGAAAAGTGTTCTATAGTCCTATGATTAAGTCTCAGGCTTTCAGTAGACATGTGTTTCTTAACTATAAGCTTCATTCATACTTCTTATTCCCCCTCCTCCTTTTTATGTGGGGCAGGATGGCTGGAGTGAGCGGAGTTGGATATTTCCCTTCTCCTACATGGAAAAAGAGAGCTGCTAGGGGTGGGTATTTGTTTTTCTACAGCTGAGTTGGATTCTATTTAAATAGTTTCACCTGCGGGCAGACCTTATTAAGAAGAACAGAGTGTTCTGGCATATTTCAAGATGGTTCCTTTCCCCCTCTTGCTGAATGCACAAGGGGATTTTTTTTCTCTGATATATACTGTAATGACTTGTTAGAACTTCAGGAGGTAAAACTCATAGAAATGTGGGGGCCTCTCAAATGACTGTGTCACCTGGAGATTGTATCTTTCAAGCTTGTCCACACTGAGCCGCCAGCAATTCATCAATTACAGTTCAAGATTTCCTACCCTAGCGCTGGCTTCCATGGAGATTTCTGCTCCCAGGTTTCTGTTCCTGTAAGTTGTGATTCTCTGGGTTTATCTGTTATGGCTCCAATTTTGAGGCCAGCAATTTGCCCTGTGACCTTACTTCTCTGATGGATGTAAGAAGAGTTGTTAATTTTTTAGTTTGTTCAGCTTATTACTTGCTGTTAGGATGGAGTGGCAACTTCAAAGCTTGTTATATGCTAGGCCAGAACTCAAATCATTTTTATAGGACAGTGTCTTGATTCTAGAAAAAAGTTATCCCCTTTTCTGCACCTGTAAAACCGTACTGCCAAGCTGACATAACCATATAATTACTAATTCTTTTCCTTCCAAATGATGGTAAACATTTTAAAATAGTACTGTTTTCATAATACTGAAGACAAAATTAGTTTTCTAGTATGTTTTGAAATATTGCATACTGCCTTTAAAATAAATTTAAATAAAATGTTTAGACCTACCAATTGCATGTTTAACAATACTGTCAGCTGATCCCTTTTGCCCATATTTTGGCACCTATTTTAAGTACTCAACAACCCTAAGCAGCTGCATTGACGATACCAAGGAATCTCATCTAATTAATTTCACAAACCTGCTTTACCTTTTTCCTTCCATTTCCATATATTTATATAATAGTAGATTTTCTGGCTGGACTAGCTTTCCGAACTATCACTGCCTGTCACCTCTCTTAGTCATGCACTAAGGCTTAGTTTAAATACTACCTCCGACATGAATCATCTTTGTTATTTCAGTCTGCATTGACTACTACTCCTTTCATTATGTTATGTAGTTTTTTCAGTTATGTTCAACAGTTTCCAGTTTTACCTTCTCTGCTTGTTATGTGTAGGGTTTTGCATATAAGTATTGATTTTTTTGTTGAAAAATAAACCATATGGAGAGGCAAAGGTGAAATTTCACTAAGGTTCCAGTATAAGAAAAATTTACAATTTCCATAAACATCAGGCATATATATAGATATAGGTATCTATATATATCTATATATATATATTTAAAAGGTTTATTTAGTTAGTTGAGAGAGCGAAAGAGAGAGTAAGAGCACATGGTGGGAGGGGCAGAGGGAGAGAAACTTCAAGGACATTCCAGACTGAGTGTGGAGCCTGAAATGGAGCACCATCTCATGACCCATGAGATCACGGTCTGAGCTGAAACCAAGAGTTGAATGCTTGAATGCTTGAACCAAGAGTTGAATGCTTGAATGCTTAACCAACTGAGCCATCCGGCTATCCGTGTTGGGTTTATTTTTAATTCATAGACATTAGCCCTTGTAATAGATCCTATTTTCTTTTTTCTTTTGAAAGCTCAGCATCAAACTTGCACCTCATATGTTGGAATTGTAGAGAATCTTATGGCCGATCTTTTTGTATGAATCTAGTAGCTTTACTATTTTTTCATATTTTTCCCTTTCTGATTTCCTCTTTGTTCTGGTAGCTTTCATTTTTTCTTTTACATTTTTATGTTTTTGCAACCTCTCTAAACCACCTCAAAATATTTTTTAATCAAAGAGTAGTATAAGCAAATAGATTAAACTGTGTGAAAATAATTATCTGGAAAATTACAAAGTAAGAGCGCGAGAAAATAATTTAAGATTTAGAAAATGTATTTAAACTTCTATATTTATACCTTATTTTAAAAGTGAACAAAAATTAACTTTAGAAATACTTAACATGCAAATGAAAGAAGTACATGTATGTGATTTTAAAAATAAATGACCAACTGACCACAGAAGACTTCAGACCTCTCCTGGAATTGCCCTTACCTAAAATAGATTGCCTTGTCCAAGGTCATGCCTCCTCCTTAAGGGTAGCCTACATCCAAAAATTAGTTGATATTGGGATTTTAAAAACCTGGCTCCCTTGTGCAACTCAACATAGCTTTGCAGTACCATCCCAGCTTCAGAGCCCCCTGTGGAGTAAACTGGTACTTTTGCTAGGACTGCCTCATAATCCAGCTTCTGCCGCTGCTCAGTTCTGCTTCATCACATATCCTACATGTGTAAATCTTGAACTCTTCCTAACTTCCTGCATGCTAATCCCATCTCAGAGGGGGCTTCTCGGTGAGGTCAAGCAGTTGGGTGGGTGGATACCTAGGTGAATCATAGATAGAAATGCAGACTCACAGACATGCATAGATACTGCATTTGTTCTTGGCAAAAAGTCAGAGAAGTGATACATGCATGAGTAGGTTGGTTGACAAAGAAGTCTGGCATCTGCCTAGAGTACAAGGTAAATAACCACAAGTGAACAAAATGGACAAACCTCCATGACACTTGGAAATCACCTAAAAATCCCAGACATAAACTATACGGAAGCTTTTTTTTTTTTTTAAGATTTTATTTATTTATGAGAGAGAGTGAGTGAGCGAGCATGGGCATGGGGGCAGGAGCAGATGGACAAGACGACTCCTCATTGAATGGGAACCTGTTGCAGGGCTCAATCCCAGGACCCTGAGATCATGACCTGAGCTGAAGGCAGACCCTTCACTGACTGAGCCACCCAGGCGCCTCATAAACTGTTACTTCTTATTCACACAGGAATATATTTAATTTTTTCATGTTACTTTATGGTTGAGCTCCAATTTTCATCCAGCTGATAAAAGAATTGATCTTGCTAATGGAGAGGCAACAATTAAGGCCTCTAGAGCCAGCTGCCAGCCTCAAGATTGTGACCTGAGTCGAAACCGAGTTGGATGCTTAAAGCCTGTGCCACCATTTATTCATCTTAAAAGTGGGAGTTTAGGGACGCTTGGATGACTCAGTTGGTTAAGTGCCTGCCTTCAGCTCAGGTCACAACCTCCAGGTCCTGGGATGGAGCTCCATATCAGGCTCCTTGCTCAGTAGGGAGTCTGCTTCTCTCTCTCTGTCCCTCTGCCCCTCCCCCCTGCTGGTTCTCTCTCCCTCTCTCAAATAAATAAAATCTTTAAAAAAACAAAACAAAACAAAACCCCCAAACTGGGAATTTATACCCTTTAACCACCTTCACTTATTTTCCCCACTCCCTATTCTCCACCCCTAGAAACCCCCTTTCTATTTTATTTCTGTGAGGTTTTAAGATTTCACATAAAAGTGACATACAGTATTTCTCTTTCTCTGGCTTATATCATTTAGCATAATACCCTCAAGGTCTGTCTATGTTGTTGCAAATGACAGGATCTCCTTCTTTTATAAGGCTAATATCCCATTGTGTGTATATATAAAACAAAAATTTTAAAAAAAGATTTATTTATTTTAGAGAGGGAGAGAGAGAACACTGTGTGTCCACAAGTAGGGGGAGGGGCAGAGGGAGAGAAAGTTCAAGCAGACTCCCTGCTGAGCACAGAGCCAGATGTGGACCTTGATCTCACAACCCATGAGATCATGACCTGGGCTGAAACCAAGAGTCAAAGGCTTAACTGACTGAGCCACCCAGGTGCCCCAATAGACCATGATTTTTTTTAATCCATTCACCCATTAATGGATACTTAGAATATTTCCAAATCTTGGCTATTGTAAATAATGTTGCAGTAAACACTAAGGTGCAGATACCTTTTTGAGATAGTGACTTTATGTCTTTCAGATATGTAACCAGAAGTGAGATTGCTGGATCATATGGTAGTTGTATTTGTAGTTTTTTGAGGAACCCCCACACCATTTTCTGTAGTGGCTGTGACAATACACATTCCTATGAACAATGTATAAAGGTACTCTTGTCTCCACATCCACACTAACACTTATCTCTTGTCTTTTGGTAATAGCCCTTTTAAAAGGTGTGAGGCGTATCTCGTAGTGGTTTTGATTTGTATTTCTATGAGGATTAGTGATGTTGAGCGTTTTTTTTCAAGGACCAGTTGGTCACTTGACTGTTTTTTTGGAAAAAATTGGGTCCTTTGGCCACTTTTAAATTGAATTATTTGATTCTTAGCTACAGAGTTGATACCTTCTGTATCTTGGATATTAACCCCTTATCAGACACTTGGCTTGAAAGTATTTTCTTCCATCTCATAGGATGCCTTTTCGTTTTGTTTATCATTTCTTTTGCTGTGCAGAAAATTTTTAGTTTGATATAGTCCCACATATTTACTTTTGATTTTGTTGCTTATGCTTTAGGTATCATATCCATAAAATCATGGCCAAGATCAATGAAAAGGAGCTCCTCCCTCTGTTTTCTCCTAGGAGTTTTATGGTTTCAGGTCTTAAATTTAAGTCCTTAACCTATTTTTAATTAATTTTTACAAGTGGTTTAAGATAGTGATCCGGTCATTCTTTTGTATGTGAATGTCCAGTTTCCCCAACACCATTTATTAAAGAGATTATCCTTT
The DNA here is from genome assembly GCF_002007445.2 of Ailuropoda melanoleuca. NCBI lineage: Eukaryota > Metazoa > Chordata > Mammalia > Carnivora > Ursidae > Ailuropoda > Ailuropoda melanoleuca. The sequence continues at coordinate 44,968,168 of NC_048219.1, forward strand.
ACCTGTTGAATATTCTTGGCTCCTTTCTCAAATATTAGTTGGCAATACATGCAAAGGTTTTTTCTGGGCTCTTGATTCTGTTCCATTGGTTTATATATCTGCTTTGGTGTCAGTACCAAACTGTTTTCGTTACTATGGCTTTGTACTATAGTTTGAAGTCAGGAGGTGCAATCCCTCCACCTTTGTACTTTCTCAGAATTTTTGTCCAGTTAGGGTCCTATGTGGTTTCATATGAATTTTAGCATTTTTTTCTATTTCTGTAAAAAATGCCATTGGAATCTTGATAGAGATTGCATTAAATCTACACATTGAGGAGTATGGATATTTTAACAATATCATTCTTCCAACCCATGAACATGGATATCTTTCCACTTATTTGTATCTTCTTCAATTTCCTTCATTAATATCACAGTTGCCATTGCACAGATCTTTCACTTCCTTGGTTAAATTTATCTCCAAGTATTTTACTGTTTTTAATTCATTGTAAATGGGATTATTTTCTCTATTTCTCCTCTAAACACCTCATTGTTGGTGTATGGAAATGTAACTGACTTTTTGTATGTTGACTTTATATCCTGCAACCTTGTAGAATATGCTTAGTAGTTCTAACAGTTTTTTGGTGGCATCTTTAGAATTTTTTTGTATATAAGATGTCCCCTGGAAAACGACTGTTTTACTTCCTTCTTTCTGATTTGAAAGACTTATCTCTTTTTCTTGTCTGATTGTTCTTTCTAGGACTTCCAGTACTGTGTTTAATTGGAGTGGTGAGACTGGAGAACCTGTATTTTTCCTGATCTTTGAGGGAACATTTTCATACTTTTACCATTGAGTGCGGCGATGTTAGCTATGGGCTAGTCATGTATGTTTTTATTACATTGAGAGTTTTTATCATGAAGGGATGGTAAATTTTGTCCAGTAATATTTCTGCATCTATTGAAATAATCATGTGGTTTATATCTTTTATTCTATTCATGTGGTGTATCACATTTATTGTTTTGCATATGTTGACCCATCCTTACAGCCTAAGGTTGAAACCCACTTGATCATGGTATATGATCCCTCTACTGTTGTTGAATTCAGTTTGATATTATTTTGTTGAGAATTTTTGCATCTATAGTCATCAGGTGTATCAGCTTATATATAGCTCTCTCTTTTTGTTTTTTCTAATCTGTCTTTGTTATCAGGGTAATGCCAGCCTCATAAAATGAGTTTGGGATGCTCCCTCCTATTCAGTTTTTTGAAATTGTTTAAGAAAGATTGGCATTGATCTTTATTTTATTTTTTCCTTGTAGGATCTTTTTTTTTTATAATAATTTTTTATTATGTTATGTTAGTCACCATATAGTATATCCTTAGTTTTTGATGTAATGTTCCATGATTCATTATTTGCGTTTAACACCCAGTGCACCATGCAATACGTGCCCTCCTTAATACCCATCACCAGCCTATTGGCATTAATCTTTTAAATGTTTGGTAGAATTCACAAGTGAAACTATGTGGTCCTGGGTGTTTTTCATTTGTTTGTTTGTTTGTTTTTGTTTTGTTAGGAGGTTTCTGATTACTGATTCAATCTCCTACTCATTATTGGTCTATGCAGATTTTCAATTTATTTCTGACTCAGTCTTGGTAAACTGTATGTTTCTAGGAATTTACCCATTTCTTGTAGGTTGTCCAAGTTTTTGGCATGTAGTAGTTCATAGTAGTCTCATGATTCTTTGTATTTCTATGGTATCAGTTTTAATGTCTCCTTTTCCATTTATGATTTTGTTTATTAAGGTCCTCTCCCTTTTTGTGTTTAGTCAGCTAAAAATTTGTCTATTTTGTTTACCTCTTCAAAGAACCAAATGTCGGTTTTGTTAATCTTTTCTATTGTTTTCCTATTCTCTATTTATTTCTGCTCTAATCTTTATTATTTCCTTTATTGTGCTAACTTTGGGCTTTATTTGTTCTTTCTCTATTCCTTGAAGTATAAAGTTAGGTTGCTTATTTGAGATTTTTCACTTTTCCTCATGTGTGCATTTGTTACTATGATCTTCCCTCTTAAGACTACTTTTGTTGCATTCCATAAATTTTGATATGTTGTGTTCCCATTTTTGTTTTTTTCAACATTTTTTAAATTGTCTTTTTTTTTCTTTTTCTTCAATACCTTGCTTGTTCAGGTGTTTTTAAATTCTGATATTCTTTCCCTATCAAAAAGGGAGCTAATGTCCCCTTCCCTTGAAAATGGGCCATGCTTTGGGACAGCCTAGAGGAACAGAATGTGGTAGAAATGACACCGTTGTTTCTATGTTAGCAAAGGGCATGCAGATTTTCCTGGTATCTCGTTGAATATTAGCTCTGGGTGTTCCTTCAATCATTGTGAAAGAAGTCCGATTACCATGTGACTATCTCATGGAAAGACTAAAGAGAGGGAAAGAGACAGAAATGCCAGAGGAGGCTTACCTGTTCCAATTCCTCTTGGAACATTCCTAGCCCAGGTGCCAGACAAATAAGCAACTGAAGAAGCTTCAGGATGACCCCATGAGAGAACCAAAGCAAGAATTGCAAAGCCAGTCATTCCTGTCTTGAGGAAATCATGCTTCATATTTTAAGCCACTCTACTATGGTGATTACTGCAAAGCATAAGATAACTACAATAGACACTACTCTTTCTACATTCTAAATTAATTAGTTGATTATCTTTTTAAATAAGGGAATGAATACAAGAATCAAAACTCCTCTAACAGATATCAGTCAAAAATATTTTTCATTTTTTTAAATATTAAAGATACTGTTAAATATCTTAAACTTCTTCAAAGCAGCAATTAAATACAATCCTCCTTGTTGCCTGAACTACTACTACCATGGAGATTCTTTATCTATTTAAGAAGTCTGAACAGGAGAGGACTTTCAACACTCGGCACATTTACACACACTACACACCCCACCTCACCCTAACCCACTCCTGCTTTTTGGTGGGCAAAAAAGGAAACGGTTTTCCATTATTAAGATCGATGGCCACTGCTTGGTCAATTCTTTGCAGGGGTAAGGTGTTCTATTTTTACTTAAAATTGATCAATTAAAACAGGAATCACCTCAAGTCACAAATTTTATTTGGGGTCATGAGAAACTCACTACCTAGTCTCTGATAGAATTATTACAAAGTAGTGATATGCATAATATTTTAAGATAGAAAGACATTATAAGTGTTTTCTAGTATGGTCTGTTCTTTCATATTCTTCATTGTTGTAACTCATGAAAATTAACTTTTTGGAATAAAATAGTCTGTGATTCCAATGAAGCAGGAACACTACTGACAATTTATGAAACCTGTTCTTTCTCTGAGGGTGGAGGAACACACACCTGGCTAATGGCCAAGAATCTTGGTGTGCAAGCTCAGAATTTCCCAAGGGGGGCTCGGCTCAATAAAAGTTTCTATCTTCTAATGGAAATGTATATAGATTTTTAGATGCTAGGATAAGCATTTGAAATTATACATTATATCGATACTTTCTACAGCAATTTATAAAGCAAATGGACCTATTTATTCCTGGATAGGAAAGGCTAAACTATTGGCATATTTTCTTCCCAAATATTTCTTTGCATATATATTCTCAAAGTACTTTAGAAAGAGGCTGTTTTAATGAATGTACTATGCTTGATTGGTTGTTCCTTTAAACAGTAGGGGTTGGAAAGTGAAGGATTTATTAAGGGATTGCTATCTTAGTTTTAAACTGTAAGGCTTGTTTTTATTGTAGGTAAGCACATCTTTATAAATGAATTCAAAAGTACAATTCTCTCAGGTATTCGAAGGCAGATACTAATGCTCTGAAGTCTCTACTGAGACTTGTTTTGTCACCTGTGGAAAACTAATTCTGAATAAGTAGCACCGAGATTAGTCATTCTGGCCTCTACTGAATTGTAGTTGTTCAAGCTTCACTAGAACCTTCCCCATCTTCTAGCACCTGAGAATTGTACATCTCACCTGTGACCAAAACTTGAAACTGAACCAATAGAACTGACATGCCCAGAATGGAAATACTGATGTTCACATTTGAGGGGGAGGACTCTCAGAGGAGGTCCAAGTTAATATGACAACTCCACTGAAGCAAATCATCACAAAAGGAAAGAGACTCTAACATATGAAAGCTGTTTTGCATCATTATGCAGAATTTCTAGAAGAGAATAATAATAAGTTTCTTTATAACAAAGGATACTTTTTCCCTCAGCATTTCTTTGATTTAGCTAAAGAACCATGGTGAGGGCTCTGAAACTCCAATGGTTTTATGTCCACTCAGAAATCCTAGTATCCAGGTACATTGAAGCCTCCAAAGGGGAAAGGGAATCAGTAGGAGCATTCCATTCAAAACTGTATCAGGTTATAATATGCCTTGTGACTAAGAGTCAAGGTAGCAACTAAACACTCACACCCACTTAGACAAACATACATAGAAGGAATAGATCTTTTAATATTAAATTTTCCCCTCTTTAGAAACAGAATTTTCATTTTCTTAAATTAAATGGAGTTTTCTATATCTTGCCCTCCTACTTTGTAGTTTCTCAATTTATTTGTTAAAGCCTTGGACCCGACATGTTGTCAAATTAATTGTATCATGATCAAAAGTTAAATGACTTTAGGAGACAGTATTATCTGGGGGGGGGGGAATGTTAAAAAAAAAGGTCCAAGCTTTCTTTGGAATGCAGAGGAAATGAAATATCATTGGTCCTTACTTCATTCACCTCTCTATCATTCTTGAATATGTGTGTGTGTGTGTGTGTGTGTTTGTATTTATATGTCTCTAATTTTTTTTTCTCCATAGAAAGTTTTGGCTCAGGGATAGGCATTAAAAATAGTTTTGTTTCTTTTATATGTAAATATGTGAAGACCCATTTGGAGTCCGGGAAGGACAGTATCATGCTTCTATACTAAGGAGAAGGCAGCCATTAATACCCATAATAATGTAATACACCAAGAAAGAGGTGAAATGAAGGTATATGCCATTTAAATAGAAGTTTTGGGAATATAACCTAGTTCTTGAACTTCAATTTATATTTCATTAAGTGGCTTTGATTTTCTAAAGCTGAGAGGATGGACCATAAAAAATGGTCTATGTCTCTACCCAGGTTCCTTTGTCTTTATGGTTACTGTAAAATTTCTCCAAAAGCATTTTGGTAGAATATTTCTTATACTTCCAATAGATTCTTCAGCTGCTTTAAAAAATTGATTAATTTTTTTAGTCATAGTAAAGAAATATATTATCAAAACTATGGTTACACTGAAAGTATTTTGACTCCTCTGAATAAAGAATAATATATAAGTGTTGGACACCACACCTGTAATCTTATACTTCAGTGATTTTAATATAATTAATAATAGATATGTAATTTCAACTTTCAACTCCAGTAAGAGATAGATTTGTCTCTGCACTTAGAATTTAGATTTATGTCTTTAGCTCATTCAGGAGAGTTCCCATGTAGGAGTATGTCAGTCATCAAAATGTTCAGATTTGTTTGTGACTACTTGAATCTTTTTTTCCACTAGAAGTGTTTATATTCTTGGTTGGACATAGTTCCAGAGAGATTCTGGGTACAAAATGATTGAGAGACAGTTCAGTTTAATACAAAAAAATAAACATTTTTCCTTAACTCTGTGAGATGATCATTATCTCCATAAGAAGTAGTTCTCGAAGTGGTCTCCAGAGTGGTACAGTGACATTAGTTATTGAAATAACAATTCTAAAAAAAAAAAAAAAATTCTGGACCTTATGAAGAAATACGAATTCAGAAGCCCTGGGGGTGGGACCCAGCAATCTGTTTTAATGAGCTCATCAGATGATGCTGATGTATGGTCGAGTCTGGGAGTCACTGGCTATAAGAATAAAATGAATAGGATCGAAAACAATATATATAAAAGGCCAGACAGACTTGATGACCCAATATTTAGGGCAATAATACAGTAAAGGTAGTGTAGGGGACATAAAGGCACCATCACATGTGCCATGTTAACTAACTTTAGGTATTTTGATGGCATAATAGTTTATAAATTTGTAGCACATGGAAGTAATCAAATTACTTTCAGATATCTCATCATATTGGTTTCTTGTAATAAATAACCTTCTGAGTTAGATAGAGGAAACAGAAACTTGATCCTAATCTATAAGTAAGAAACTCAAAACTTTGTTGAAGGCCACCCAGTAGGAGACGTTTTAGAACTCCTCTTTCTTTCCCTCTGGGGCTTCTTGTAACACCACATTACAAGAAGACCCTTATGAAAAGAGACTGATTAAAATATAGTACACTATAATCATCCTACATCAATAATATTACCAAGTTTTGGTTCTTATATTAAGTGATGTATTAAAGTATATCAGAGGAAATATCTTCGTTTGTTAGAACTTTCATGATCTGCATGTTGTGATTTATTGAGAAAAATTTAATCTCTTATATGCCCTTTAAAGTTCATTTATTGTATTACCGAGGTATTGTTATATCGTAAAATTTTTAACTAAATACAGATATATCAGGAAAGTTTTAGTCTTTAGGTTAGTTCCTGTCTCACACTAAAACTGTTGTCAAGTCCTCAATATCTTATCCACTCTTGAGGCATTTTTGAGTGTTTGCTTTGTGGCATGTCTTCTTCTAGGCATGAGGAAAATAAATACTATAAGTCTGGCGCTCCAGGAGCTTCTTTTATCTAGAAACAAAACAAGACCCAGGAAAGGGTAAGTAACCATCACATGGCCTACAGGATAGTAGTAGCCTCCTCAGCTTTCTCCCTGCATATATTCTTTTCCCTGCTCAGCAGACAATGAACCTTTTCAAACATAAATGATATTTTATCATTTCTCTGTCTAAAACTCTCCAGAAGGTTCTCATTACATTGAAAGAATAAAATACTAAGTATTTTCCATAAGATACAAAGTTCTGCATTACCTGATTCCTATGAACTCTTCTGACTTACTGTGATTTAACTATCTATTGTTCCTTCAGTATGCTAAGTATATACCTAACCTAGGTCCTTTGTTCCAGCTGATCATTTGGTCTGGAACACTTTTGCCCTAAAGATTGGCAAAGCTCATTATTTTATTTCAGTCTCATCTATATTCAAATGTTACCTCTTTAGAAAGTCCTTCTTTGACTGACAACTTTATGTAAAATAGTCCCACATACTCCCAATCTAGTTCCTTTCAAATCCCTCATCTTGCCAGATTTCTTGGTCAAAGGGTTAGAACCCTATATACCTGACAGTATATCATATATTATGTATAAATTTTATGCTGCTTACTTAACATTTTATATTATAAAGAATGTACCAACTATTAGATATTAATTTTTTTACAATTAGTCTTTTTCACTAGTAGTTGCCTTCCGTAAAGGCAGAGACTTTTGTCATTTTGTTCATCACTTTTGTATATCTTTGAGACTAAGATTTAAAGCTATGAACAAACACCAAATTATGCATTACAAATAATCAGGTGATTTTACAATGGAAAATTTCATTAATGATAAAAAGTAGCACATGGCACAATTATACCCTAAATAACATTACTACCAGGCGTACACAAGATAAATAGATTTGAGGGAGAAAATAAAGACATCCAAAGGTAGCAGTAGAGTTCCACTATCCATTGTAAAATGCAGACTGATCTAGTAAATAGACATAATTAAAACACATGAAAATAAAATTAAAAATATATTTAATATATATTGTGAAAATACATAAATTATATAGTGAAAATATAATAAATTATGTAGAAGTACAAAAGAACAACATGATAAGAGACACCACATAACATGATAAGAGATACCCATTTTTATTTATATTTGTCGATTCCTGGTAAGAAAAAAAATTTTGGAGTAATTACAAATATTCATATTTTTTCATATTCTATAAATGAGCGACAAATTTTTGTTGAACTGTGTATTTAAAAAGCTGGAGTACTTTCTACCTTTTATAAAAAGCCTGTGATGGAATATATGTTTGTGATTTCTTCTAAAGAACAAGTTCACTGAGGTAGTATTTTTTTCTTATTCATCATGAAATCCCCGTAACATATAATAAAATATTTTTAGGTAATAGGTTCCTTATATATAAATGAAAGAATAGCACAAATTTATATTATTATTTCCAAATGACTGAGTTCTTGTTCTTTTTGCTATCTGAGGTCAGCTACTGGTTATCCTTTCCCAGTGGTAAGGCATTTTTCACTCCAATTTAGTGTAAGTCCTTACTCTCTGGTGCTGTGAGCCTGTAGGTAATGTTTTTATTACTCATCAATCATTTTCCTCTTCCTAGTTATACAGGTGTGGGTGTAACCTACAAGATTCTGTACAAGAAAAATGCCCCTTATAAGTAAGGTGCCAATCTTTTGGAACTATTGCACTAGTGAATGATGACCTCTGTAAATGGGGTGGGCAATTAGAAAACCTTCAAAACACATTTGGAAGCAGCATATTATTTTAACTAGGTTCTTACATGTAACCCTAATACCTTGAAAACAAATAAGGAGGTACAGCTTTCCAAAATTCATTCTCCATGAACTGATGTGAATCATTTGATTTTTAAGAAACATAGTACTATTTTCAGTGTTTCTCTTTTGGGTATAGATATAGATGAGAAGTAAACAAAATTGTATTTGGAAATCCTGCCTATATAAATGGGGAATATTAATATCCAGCATCATTATAACTCACAGTGAATAACAAAAGAACAAAAGTTCTACTGGTTTATCTCAAATGGAGGATAACTGGACACATATTTGAAGAGGAACCAGGGAATTCTAAATACTCTAAGGGAGAGGGGATTTTTGTTTCAAACAATTAAATGGACTTGTTTTCTCATGTAGAGGGACTTAAATATTCTTGGTCTTTTTCTGCTCTTAGTCACACTCTTGCATACTTTCAGAAGTATCTTTAAAGATTCAAAGTGGTGATCTAAAATGCTCACATATTTAAAAGTTCAAAGTAGTGATACCAAACACTGGTAATGATATTAATAGGTAACAACAGGAGTTGTACATCCGTGGGTGGACTTCATACACATATTTGTTGACATATGTTAATGTATCCACCATTGTTGAAATTTAGATAGGGACTCTCTCTTTGATTTAAATTTCTATTATGTAGCACATAAAATTATTTCTTTTCTTTCAACCCTGTGAATTAACACATAATAAGCCAAAGAAATATAGTGTGTAGCAGCAAAGGAATTGGATAAGTAATATTGGTCTTTGAGGGAAATTAAAACCATTTTATCATCTACTTGATATATAATTTTCAGGAAGATTCATCAATATCATCTTTATGGTTTGTGGCATGTAAACATAATGACTCGTTTGACAATGATTGCTATTAACAGTGAAAATAGTCTCCATTATTGAATGTGTCCTATGTACTTGTCATTGCACTAGGCATATTTTATATGTTATTTGACTATACCTTACCGTATCACTATGAGATAATTAATAGCATCCCTATTTTACCAATGATATTTCACTGGGGTTTTACCAATTTTACTGGGGCTCCAAGGGGTAAGTTAATATCCTAAAAATAAGATACTTAGAGAAAGGAGAAGCAAGAAGTTAAAACCTGACATATCTGACTTTAAATCTCCTGCTTTTTTCACATTGTCAAACTAAGGACTCTCAAACTGTTTCTTATTTGGTGAGTATTTTCTCTGTTCTCTTCATGTTTCACTGAGTGATTACCGGTACCTTAAAAATACAAAGAACTTCCTTGTTTGTCATTGGAGACAATAAGGAAAGACAGTAAACCTATGGCTCTATGTAGTCACTTTGCAAGAGGATGGGAATGAGTAACAGCAGAACTCCATGGAAGCAAATGGACAATGGCAGCTGAAAGAAACGAAGCTGTTGAACATCTTGTTCTTACAGAATTGGTGGAGTTAGTTTAGGGCTGAGCAAGAGCTGACTGAATGAGAAATTTAACAGGTCAGACTGTCCCTAAACTCTACTATGTAGTCAGTTGAGCTGGAAGTTGCACCTAAGGCACCTAGAAATTTTGTTGTACTTGGATGTAGAGTCAAAGAACTATAAAAAAAAATTGATATGTTTGATGACTAGAGCTGATGGAGCAAAACTGTGAAATACTCAAGTTTTATGGATAAAATATCTCAACAATGTCTTGAAGCATATGCTGTTGAAATCTACCCCATTGCCCTTTCCCCACCTGAATTTCCCAAGGCTACGGTAGTTTCCTGCATTCTGAAAAATTCCCATCTCAAGCACCTGTATCTCTTCTACCAGAAGATATTAAGGAAGTTGCCCAGCCACAAGCCAGGTATAACCTAGAAGTAGAGAAGATTTTCCATCCCCAGGAACAACTGTCACCCACTGGGGAGTAGTAGTCAATGGATAAAATTCTTTAGCTAACCTGTTGTTCAGCTGTCTTGCGTAGTGATTCTGTTTCAAGTTTCACATAGTTTCTCTGTTCTCAGTGGGATTGAGCTGCAGTAACTCATGGCTATAACGCCCTCAGTAGTGAACACCTTTCATTTTTTTTTTTTTCCCCGCTTTGCTGTGTCACTTTCCCACTTCTTTCTGGAATCATATCCCAAATAAACTACATGCTTGAAGTTCTTTTTTTTTTTTAAAGATTTTATTTATTTATTTGAGAGACGGAGCAAATGAGAGAGCAAACATGAGGAGCAGGGGAGGGACAAGCAGAGAGAGAGGAGGAAGCTGACTCCCTGCTGAGCAAGGAGCCAGATGCGGGGCTGGATCCCTGAACTCTGGGGTCATGACCTAACCTAAGGCAAGAGAATTAACTGACTGAGCCACTTAGGGGGCCCCTACATGCTTGAAGTTCTTTCCTTAGGGTCTCCTCTTTGTGAACCCAGTCAAGATTATTCTCTAAAGAATGCCCCCACCTTTAAAGCTATTTTGTATACATTTATCTCATTTTCTTTTTCTTTCTTTCTTTTTTTTTTTTTAAATTATGTTTTGTTAGCTAGCAGAATGCCCTTTAAAAAGTAGGGAAATTCTCTCATGAAAGTGCTTTTCACATTATCACTTTGATGCTATTAATTGTTTAAATTTGTTCTTCCCATAGACTACAAACTCTGCATGGGTAGGTAAAGCATCTGTTTTCTTTTCCTCTCTTCTCGCCTCTTCCCCTTTTCTCCTCCTGTAAATATTTTCCACTTGCCCCTAGTATGGTAGCTGACACACTGTGGGTGCTTAGTAAATAATTTATGATTGACTGAAGTTTCCACCAACTTACGTGTGGTTGGTGTTACTGGATTATTTTATAAAAGTAGTTATGTACTTTGCTTATGGTCACATTGACAATTGATGGAGACCAGTTTCTAATTCAGGTCTGTCTACCTAAAACCCACACCTTTTCCACTAAGTGTCACTCTCCAACAGCCTAGATGAGGGAGAAAATTGTCATGCTCTTAGTCCCTGTTTGAGATTCTAGTTTACTGGCTATCAAAGAAAAGAATGATCAAACCTAAAAACTTTTAGATCTTGTAAATCTCAATAGTACTTTGTATGTACATGGAACCACTTTAGTCAGAAAATGCTTTTATGTTGTAACTTGTCATCTGTTGCCCATGTGTATGCCCTGGAGATTAGAGAAGAATGTCATGTATACAGTTTAGTATGGATGGTAATAGAACAACAGAATGGATTCACATTTGAGCTATTTCCCAGTCCCGTTTCCTTCCCCTAGAATTACTCTTTTGTATTTGAAGTGGATTTTTGGTAGGAGATGTAGAATTAAATGAGATTAATTTTCTACTCCCATTTTATAAACACCAAGGAGGGACCATCTTTTTGGAAACCAAATATTTGCTATAATGTAATAGATCAGGAGAATTTCAGGATATTTCTATTAAATATTTTAGTTGTTTAGTTTAATTACATATGCTGTAAAGTATTTTATATGCTCATATGTAAGATAGCTTCATCTTCTAATTGCTACTACTAGCCAGACACAAATTTTTTCTAGCAGGAATATATAAACAGACATATATTAAATAAATGCTTTTAGCAATAGATATATATTTATAATATTTAATTTAATTATATAGGCATTTAAAATTATGTATATGTAATTTAGTAACTTAGAAAAGTAACTTAAAAAAGTTACTTTTGTCAGTCTCACAATACACTAATAATTTTTTCAAACCATCACCTGCCCCTTTAGCATTACTGTCATTACCTGCACTTGCATATGTGGGGTCACATTTCCTATCTATTTGTGATACAGTGCTTTTGAACCAATGGGAGTTCTCTCTCAAGTTACAGGATATCCTTTACATAGCATGAGGACAATTTCTGTTATTATCATTTTTTAAATTCTAAGAATGTATAATTGTGATCTTTCAATGTCACTTACGACTTCCTCTGTCCATTTCTAAACTGATCTCTACAAGGCTTCCTTTTTAAAGACGTCTCACACAAACGATAATCAATTTCTCTACAGATACTAAATTTCTAAGTTCCTTTTCCTATTTTTTTCTTTTTATTGTAACTTCTATGAGATCCAGAACTAACATTGATTGTGGTTATTTCTGCCTGTTGTGCCTTTCTCAAACAGAATATTGCTGTTTAGAATACAGTAATTGAGAGAGTGCCCCTTAAATAGAGAATATTTTAAGAGGATAAGGCAAATCTGCTTTTTAAAAAGAAAAATTTTGGTAAAAAGTTCTCCTCATATTTGAGTATATTGACAGATGAGTTTCCTAACTAGAGTGGTCTCTTGGCCCAATTTTCCTGCATTTATAGCGAATGAATCATTTCTCTCTTTTTTTTTTAACAAAAAATTTAAGTGCTTGCATTATTTTCAAATACAGGAATTTCATACCTTTTATTTTTAAAGATGAATTTTACAGATATATTGCTTTATAATGTGTGTCTGTGCATATATATGTATATATGTGTAAATATGTCCTTGTATGTGCATATTTTAGGAGCAGTAGGAGATGTTTGGAATAAATTTTTAAAATGTGTTTAGCTCGAGAATAAGACAGTCTATGAGAGCAGACAAAAATAATAATAATGATAAAGCTAACATAATGGGCTAATGTTTACTTCATGGTAGAAGTAGCTCTAGGTATGATGTATAAATTTTATATTCCATGTTTTAGCAGAGGTGAGCTTACTTGGTAGAGAATAAAATCATATTCCTCTAACTTAGCTCAATCTACTATGTTTTTATTATTCAGTTGTCCTCCTGGAGATAAGGCTTGATCACTTTTGCATTTTAATTATGGCAACCCTCTTTGGGGTAAAGTTGTTGCCAAGAAGAGTAACTAAATGGTGCCCATCAAAACTGTGTGCCATTGAGAGACTTCATTTACAATATTTAGAAGCATGAACGCCACTTACAGTGCAGAGTGGTCACTGATGCCATGGGTGTAGGCTTATCCTATATGGAGGTAGCTCTTCTGTTAATGCCATAATTAATTGTGTACACAGATTAAAAAATTCTAATTCCTTTTGTATACTATAAAAATTAACTTACCAGTAATTGTTTTTGCTTTTTTACTGTTTTCTTGTTTTAATGAATCTCTTGGTCAGCCTGCTCTTTCCAGAAATAAATGAATATACATAATAGTCATAGGGGTCAAATTTTTACAATTCTTGAGCCTGAAGCAAAACAAATTTCCAGACAATATCACAGACAGCAAAGCCATTTTATGCCATTTTATTTCCTCCTGTTTTTCTGTTATCCCCCATCTAGATGAAGAAGAACTGATAAGAATGGTGCCATTCCATGAAAAACCTATTGGATAATGTTCTTTTATTAGCTATGCTTCACTTATTTGGATTCACTCAATAAAAAATTATGACAAAATCTAATCAAAAGAATATTAAAAGGAAATTGTCCCTCTCTTTTCTATAAAATGTAAAACAATTGCTAGTGTGGGTTCTGCAGTGATTTACTGTATCTATCAGTGAATGGGCACACTGAAAAGCAGCTATTTGATGGGTAGAAGTGATAAATATTCATAAATAGTTAATACTAAAACATTTTCTTCTCTTATTCTGCTTTACTTATTTCTACTTGCTGGAGTGGTAGACATATTAAAATATTAATTTTCCGCTTTACTGGAATGATTTCAGAGTCAAGTGCCATTAAAATTTTGAATGTAAATATGAAAAAAGAGGATATGGCTCATTCTAATCCTCTTCATTGGTTTTTTAAACTATTTATGTGCCTTTTTTTTTTTTACAGCTACTATTTCAAAAATTTTAATTGCTTTGGGAGACTTATGCAGAGGCCAGAAAAGGTGTCACAGTTTTGTGAAACATTGTCTGTCACTCAGAAAGCATTTGGATAGTTCTTTACGAAGTGAATTTAAGCTTGTAAAACAAACAGCAGCTTTGGGGAGTCAGGGCAACATGCGATGGTCAAGGCTACATTTCACTGCCAAACAGAGCACTTCTGGGCTCTTCTCTTTGTAAGCTATTGCAAATTTCAATTAGAGGGATAGGCTGAAAAATGCCATGCAGGGCAACTGCATGTGTGTGAAGCTATCGTGCACCCTTAGCAGGCCTAGAGCACCGAGCAAAAGTGGAGTGAAGAGCTCTGATGAAGAGGTTTGTCTTTGTAGCTAGCCGAAGGGGATTATACACTACGGATTATGAATTTAACCTGATGGGAAAGAGATGTCATGATTTCCATCATTTTGTAAAATCCCTTATGATTGTCTTTTTTTCACTGCTGAACCTTAGTTGGTTTGTTGGTTATAATATCCCATTGAATCTATTACAAACCTCATACCCACCCGCTCCACAGAGAGGCACTTATTGGAGTTAAGTGACTATCCTAAGATTATTTTAATAAATGTTATTTAAAAAAATCTGCACTCTTTCCCAATAGTCTTTAAGTTACCAGTTCTAAGACCCATTCCCTCAGTGGCCATGCCAAGTTAGGACCCCAGTATACCATAAAATATATAGCTATTGACCACAAACTGCTTGTGAGGCTTCTGCTGTATTGGAAACAGCCATGCTCTGAACTAAGCCTGACTCTGAAGAAAACAGATGTTGACAGGGCCATTCCCACCCTACATAACGGCTCTCTGTTCTCTTGTCACCCATCTGTGTATCTCAATACAGCCCATGTTCCACTGATACCAAATAGCTAAAACTGGTTGATCCAGTTCTAAGTGCTTTGCATACATTAATTTCATACTTAAAATCTCCTTGTAAGTCATTCTATTTAACAGAGAGGTTAATGTTCCCAATTCCTATAGCTAAATAAGAAACAAAGAATCCACACCCAAGCAGCCTGGCTGCAGCACCCCTGCTTTTAACCACAGCCAATACTGCCCCCCCTTAACCATAGGATAAAGAAAAGTTCCTTCATATAGTTTGTCTTTCTGATATCATAGACCTTTATCTGAGACTTTTTTGCTTCTGATTACCACGTTATCTAGGTTTTAAACTCTAGTCATTTCAGAGGGCCAACAGACACTGACGGTAAGATAGATGATTAGTTGGGATAAAAAAATAGCAAAGGAACTTCATTATGACCATGTAAGACATTCAAAGTTATTTACCCTTTTGGAGGTAATAGCAGTTTCCAAGATCTGGACACAGGAAAAGATACTCAAATTATCTTATTTTAATTAATGAATTAGTTTCTTTTGGATATTGTACCTTACTGCAATGTTAGATATCACTATGACTAATTTTAGGTGTCTATAGCATCAAATTTATGCAATCCTTTGTTAGTTCTTTTACCTGATATAATGTTTGAGATTTCTCTACAGTAGATTACCATATAATATAGAAATTACTACAGTCAATGTTTGAAGTAAAACCTATCTTATGTCTTAAAAATTTTCTTTAAAGAAATTAAAAAAAAATTGTTCTGAGAAACATTAATGTTGTTTACTGCATGTCATAAGATATTGATTTTAGCCATCACTAGTTACAATGTAACCCAATCTGATGTGTGTGATCTAGCTCTAACTAATTCAATATAATTCATCCTAGTTCTAATTAAGTCAATATAGATCCTATTAGCATAGGGATTATAGCTAAAGCTACATTCACATTATAGGCACTCTTACCTCCAGATAGATCAAACTATTTGTACTTCTTTAACATTGCCTATAGTAGTTCTTATCTTTCTTCCTACATAATTTTTCCTCTTCCTGGAATTCTCTTAATTCACTTATTCAGCAAGTTCCTACATATTCTTAAACCTTAAAGTATCAATTTACAATGAGTTCTTCACCCTGCTGTCCAAATTACATCCCCTTCCTTTATGATCTCAATGCACTTTACATCAGCCATATCATTTAACAGGTTAATTGTTGATTTGGTTGTCCTTTATCACGAGAGTGCGTGCTTTAGGACATGAATCATATTTCACTTGGCTCTACACCCATAGTGCCTAGCATATGGCATATTCATATTATGAACAGATGAATGAATGTTAAATTGTAGCACAATAATTAGTAAATGTTTCTTTTTAACTTCTACACTATGTAATAATACAGAATTGTGATAGAATTCTGAGGTGGCCCCCAAGATTGCTGCTCCCTCCTACACACCCCTTGAATAAACTGCTTCTCTTGACTATGGGTGGAACCTGTGGATATGATGAGGTACTCCCAGGATTATATTATAAATATATGACTTCATCCAAGCAAGCTGGAGAGGGATAGGAAGATAGACTCACTCCAGCTGACCCAGATGAAAACAATAGCATTGCTGCAACTGCCTATTTGAGCCAAGTGGTAAGGAAATGCAGATGGCCTGGATGAGTTGAGTGTGATCGTTGGCCAACAGCTAGAAAGAATGTGACTGCAAGGAAATGAATTGTGCTAACAACCAGTGAACTTAGAATAAGACCCTTAATCTGAGAGGAGAATCTGACACCTTGATTTCATTCTGGTCAAACCTAACAGAGGACCCAGCTAATTGGATTCCTGGTACATGAAAACTGTTGAGATAACAAATGTTTTAAGCTATTAAATTTGTGGTCATTTCTATGGAGCAGTAGAAAACTCATGCAAGGCTGAACCCATTTTAATATATTCTTCAAACCCTTGTCAATCACTTAAATATTTAAATTACTTGTCATTAAATTTGTGTATTTCCCACCTACACGCTGCATAGGGTTACTTTCATTGTTTCTGGTTCTATATGTTTACAGTTTACCTCCTAAAATGCTGCGATGAATATAGATGTGGGCTACTTTACAAAAATATTTGTTTACACACTTTTTGGTGTGTGTGTGTATTTTTTGTTCATTTTTGCCTTCTGCTCTAAACAGCAAAAACCCCTTGAGTCCGTAACATCTTTTCATCAAAGTTATTTCCCACTAATAGTAATCTGTTAATATTATATTCCAAAGAGTGCTACTTAGAGATTGATTGACTAATATTTTCCTCCTGCTAAGTTTAGAGTTAACATACCAACTGTGGAAATAAAACAAATGAAATTAGATATAAAAATGCATTTCTAGTACAATCACCTGATAT
Source organism: Ailuropoda melanoleuca (assembly GCF_002007445.2). NCBI lineage: Eukaryota > Metazoa > Chordata > Mammalia > Carnivora > Ursidae > Ailuropoda > Ailuropoda melanoleuca. The sequence goes on from NC_048219.1 coordinate 44,985,617, forward strand.
TAAAATGGATTACTAAGATTCAGGACATTTTCTAATTATGTGAAGCAAAATTGCTACTTTTTTAAGTTTGTTTGTTTGTTTGTTTTAAATCTGGAGAAAGGCAATTAAGTGAACGCTATTAATGTGTCCTTAGCTTCGGGAGTTTTCTTTTAGTACTGTAGGAGCACTGCAAAGAATCTACTAATGCTTTAGGAACACATTTTAAGAATGTAATAAATGGAATTAAATTTTTAATAACGTCTATAGTTTTTTATATGCTTTATATGATCTTATAAAAAGGTAATATGTGGAAATAATTTGCTGGTCTGAAATTCAGAAAACCTTCAGGAAAGAGCATAGATAGCATAGTGTTTATGAACATGTCTTGCTGTAATAAATAATTGTGTTAAATTTCAATTCTACCAATCAGTTGTGTGATTTGGGTTAGATATTTCACTTTTCAAGCCTTATGTTTCTCTAACAAATGGCTATAATTAATATCTATATAAAAGAGGTCTACAAGTAAATGACTTCTTAAATAATTACTTTGCAAATGTCATCAATTTATTTCATACATATCATCTTGTGTTTCTGTATTATAGCCATTTATACTTTACTTCTCATATTTGTAAGAGAAAAATACAATCCAGCATTTATTCCTCTCTATTATTATTAGATAATATCTGGAGAGAATTTAGAAATACTATGAACTGCTCTCAGAATAATGATTATTGCATTATTCTTAATTAGAAAATTTAAATATGTCTAAATAGTATATATACAGTTTGGTATATATAATACTTTTATTTGCTTGTTTAGAAAATGAATAAAAATTAGATACAGTAACTTAAATCGTGTATTTTTGGAATAAAGTAAAATTGAGGATAGATAATAACTATAATTGGCACAAAAATGGAATTTCAGTGGCTTTCAAAAATTTTCAAAATTTACTCACCAAAAGAAACCTAAGTTAATCAAGTATATACTTACATATATGCAAAAGAAACAAAAGTTATATGAAATAATACTTAATATTTTTGGCAGACTAAAAATGCCCACTAATTTTTAAGCTAACCTCTTAGAATTCTATTCATAAAGAAGTGAGGTCTGTGTCCCTTTTTCTTGGAGTTTGGCTCTGTAACTGCTTTTACCAATGGAATACGATGATGTGATATTATGCCCCTTTTCTGGCCCAGGAAATCTGACCAGTTTGCTAAGCCATTCCAATCACCAGTCATTTGAAGCATCCCAGCTAAGACCCCAGATTACTTGGAGCAGAAACAGTTTTTCTCCATCTTTTGTTAGAATTCTGCCTCACAGAACCAAGAAAACACTAATGATTAGGTTTTTTTAATTACTAAGTTTTAGAGTAGTTATACCCCACTTGATAATCAAAGTGCTGTTTACATTCAATTAATCTTGAAAAAATGGGTCTTGAACTACTATATAGAATTTATGACCCCCTGAAGGATTTTAACCTATAGTATGAACACTGCCTTGGACTTCCCAGTAAGCAAAGCAAAACATGTAACTTAAATATAACTTGAAACTCCTTGCTTCTTTGTAATATTTGTGTGCAGGGGGAAAAAAACCGAAATCATAAATCCTAAATCTAGTATAGTTTAGTTGAAACTTCATAAGGTTTATTGTCAAAAAAACAACAACAAAACAGAAACAAACCAAAACACTTGGCTTGAGTCTGGTCCCTAGTTTTTCACAAAATGCTGTCACCTCTCTGACCTTTAATTTTCTTTTCTGTATCATAAGAATAATAATTCTTACATGGTGCGCCTGGGTGGCTCAGTCGGTTAAGCATCCAACTCTTGATTTCAGCTCAGGTCATGATCTCAGGGTCCTGGGATGGAGCCCGAAGTCAGGCTCCACGCTCAGCAGGGAGTCTACTTGAGGATTCTCTCTCCCTCTGCCCCTCCCCCAACTTGCACACTCTCCCTCTCTCTAAAAATGTTTAAACAAAGCTAGTGCATTTTTACAATTTGCTGTAAACAACAATATCAGAAATAGCCACAGCCTCCAAATATGCCTGTGCTGTTTGAGGAATATATAAATATAGTAATTATGAATGGCTCTATCTTTATTGATAGAAATCTTACGTTCAGTGAAAATTACCTTTATGATTGCTCTCTGACCTCTAGCTGTGGACACAATTTCAGGTAAACAAGACTAAAATCTGAGACAAGCTTGACTTTGGCTTCTGTACATTGGATTTCTTTGCCCATTTTCCTTCTGGTTTACAATTTCTCTTCTCACTTTAAAGTGTTCTATGTGGTTATCTCAGAGGTTTTAAAGCTCTTCTTTCCAACTAGGGAAGTCTTTTAACCCAGCCATTTACACTTGTTAGGAAACTGACCACACCTGGTGTGAATAGCTGCAAAATGTGTTGCTTCCAGGCCATCCCCTTTAACTCTAAAGGTGGAGTGACGTTTTGATTCTTCTATGATTTTCACTATGAGCAAGAAAGAAAAAATACTTTGAAGACTTTGGGTACAGGCATGAACTAAAATTATGCTTGATTTTCTCAGAAGGCTGGCCAGATGGGGGCAGTAGAGGACGGGCAGAATGGAAAGCCTTTGGATGACCCTGCTTCCCGAGGGAGCAGGAGCTCCTTGCTCTTTTGTGCTCACTGGAGGGAACTTTGTGAGAGCTCCTGTTATAGGGAGAGCATGTTCCATTTTCTTCTTTCCAGTTCTGGTACTAGCACAATTAGGACGTTTGCCCATATCTTTTCTTAAGTCCACCTTAGCCTTTCATAGAAAATACATTGTTAAAATTATAAGTATGAGCTTTAAAGTCAGACACACCAGGTTTCAATTTTACCCCCCACTCCTTTACTGATTATTTCCTGATTGACCCCGAATTTCACTTTTACGACACTCAGATTTTTGATTGTAAAATTAAGCTAATGCTAATTATATAGAATCATTTTTTTCAATTAAATGAAATAACATTTATAAGGCGTCTCTCATATAACATGCAGAGGTGCATATTAAATGCCAGTTATCATCCTTATTATTCCATGAGTAATGGAGATCCAGTTCTTTTCCTTTATTCCCTAACTTAGGCAAAGGATTGGAAATAGTATTATTACATACCTATGATAAGGTAAGCACCATTTTTGTGAAGTAAAGTTTATTATTCCAAATCTTTATATGAGGAAATTGAGGTGCAAAGAAATCACATTAGCTAAATAGGTAAATTAGGCCCTTTAAACTATGTGACTTCCACACCCCTGCTCTTCCATACCATGCTGTGTCCTTCCCCCATCTTCTTCCAATATTCGTTTTTAAGACGAGATGTAGTTTGTGCTTTAGAGAACAATTTGCCTGATTCAGAACTGTATATATGGGATGTTTATTATCATTTATTTTCACTTGACACTTAAGAAGGCATCTGTATTCTTCCAGTGATATTTTTACTACTGATAAGAATATTTATTTACTTTTTAATAAAGAATTGAGGTGTTGAATGCAACTGTGTATAACAAAGGGATTCAGGGGAACTAATATTATGTGGTTGTTTTTAAACATTTAAAAAAAATCTATCATTTTAGCTAATATTTTCAGCCCTCTTATAAAATAGGCCCAGTAGATATAATTCAACTTGTAAGAATTAGTTACAGAAAAACAAGACACACTAAAATAGACTAATTCCATCTATGTAAATCCAGACTTACTGAGAGTTAAAGTGAAAATAAGCATTTATTGCATGCTAGTCCTTACACAGGTTAACTTGTATGAATGTCTTAGAGGTACTCTTCCTTGTGAAGGCCACACCAAGCAAGAAAACACTTCTTTCTACATGGGCAATAAGTGGGGATATCCTAATGGCAATCTGCTCCTGTTTCTCAGGTAAAAGGGTCATCCAATTTATTTGCCCAGATTCCCTAAGAACTAAAACTATAAAGGAATTATTTATACAAAATATTTATTGGGGGACATCCTGGAGGAAAATAGGGAGAAAACTGGAGGAGCATAGGAAAATCATGAGTTGCAGTGATGTTTGATCCCTGTTGAAGGACAGGGGAAAGGCAGAAAGTGAAAAAAGTTGTAAACTGCAGTGCGGTTCCAGGAATGTTTGAGCAAATCTGAAAAAGTGAGTTGTAGAGTCGAAGTGTCCTGTTAGACAAGTCCTCTATCTTTCACCAATGGGCCTGCCTTAGTTTCCTTCATATCCTGGTTAGTCATTGGCTGAAAGCAGCCCTTGGAAAGCATAGCCTTGGCTTAAAAAAGGAAACCGATTTCAGAGCTCTGCAGATTGTACTAGCAATGACTTATGCTTCCCATGCTAGGGAATCTGATAGGTAGATTTCATGGTCATCACACTGAGGGTGCCCTGTATGTTGGAAGTCACCCTGTTTTCCTTGCTGCTTATAGTAAAAAGCTTTAGGAAACAAATTGCCATGAGATTTAATCCTAGTTGCCAATTTTCTATCTTTGTGTTGTTGAGCAATTACCTAAGCATTCTATGCCAGTTGATTATAACTGGAGAGGATGTTTTGGCTGCTATTTCTCCATTTCACAGGTGTATATAACGAAATCATAGGGTTGGTTGTGACAATCAAAGAGACAATATTAAGGACTTAACTGTCATTCAACAAGTAAGTAATAAATAGCTATTATTATAATAGAAGCTCTCATAACTGACTTCTTCCATTTTTTCCCAATTACTGTTACCTCTTGCATGCTGAATATTTGAGGCTTTTCTCTAAAACACCCATCCTGCTGTCACAAATTCAGATACGTGAAAACCAAGGATCCTTTCTTTCCAAATATTCTTATGCCATACAATTGGACACTCTGCTAGTATAAAGTTGTTCATTATTCCTAAGAAAAAATCCTGATTTTTATGAAAGTAATGCTTTGGAAGTGTTGAGGAGGAAAAAGTTTTCCTCTTTAATCTAAGCTTCTTTTAACTGGACTAAGAATTGACATAAAAGCAATTGAGAGGAGAAAATCAAATTTAATTTTGTATGTATGGGTGATCCACATAGACATGAGATTCCTAAACAGTCAGACGAAATAGAGGTATATATGTCCTCCTGAACTAAGAAGAAGGAGGTGGAGGTCTAGGACAAAGGGAAGGAAAATGAAAAAGAGTACAAGAAGATGAAAAAGAGTAAACATTTGGTAAACAAATGTTTGCTGGGCCATTCAGAGACAATGGGGCGTAGAGGGGACTTTGATCAAAGAGGCCTTAATAGTTTTCTCGTCTATCACACCTAATTTATATCATACTACAGTTATCTGTGGTGTTAGCTCTCTTCCTGGAGCAGGTCTTCCATCTAAATTCTTTCAGGCAGTTAATGGGGGGCAGGTCAAAGTTTCTTCTGAGAGTTACGGCCATGATTATTTTCAGCTTGACATAATCTGCATGCCAAATTGTCCCATCTTGGGGTGGTCTGACTTTTGCCCCTAGATTTGGCATCTAAGGTGTATCAAAAATTTGATTCTAAATTAGATATGAACAAGAAAAGTAAAAAGATTTGAGATGAGTAATGAAAACTCGGGATTCTGAATTCTGAATCCTTCCATTTTTCTTTTTAGCATAGCAAACTAATCATGACATTGTGTTTTAGTTGTCTCTGTGAAATAGAACTTGAGGAAATTAAAATTTGTAGATCCACGCACGGATTAAAAAAAATATTTTCCCAATAATGAATGTGCCCTAATATGTTTTTAGTTAAAATGAACCGTTTAATGCATGGGTATGCTCTGTATACTATTTTCATGATTGTTTGCTTTGAATGACTTCTATCAACAGCAATAACTTTATGATCTTGTTGTATAAGACAGATTCTATTCTATTACAGTTAGCCTGAGTGCTGTCATTTTATAAAGCAGGATTAATAACAACTGCCTGCTTCCAGTGGTTAATATTAATTGATATTGCTTATGTAAAAGGACTAAGTACAGTATCTGTGGCAGAGAGTATGCACAACACCTATTAACTTTGACCCTCTAACTCTTCCCTTTCACTTCCTTGTACTTTCTTTTTTTCCCCATGCCTCTTTACCTCATCATACCTTTCATCCTTTCCAATGGTCTCATAATTTTATGGCTGGAAAATACTAATTTCAAAGTTTAGTTTTACTTTAGTTTTCTATCGGAATGGTTGCAATCAGAAGGAAGTGCTGATTGGATTAAATCAGAAAAGTGGTCTTCCATTTAAATTAAATATTACATAAAAGCACAGCCACTCATTCATTTTCTACTGGTGATTCAATTACTTCAAAGTCATCTAGGGAATTTTTGGTGTTTCTTGATGAATTTAGGGGAGAGGGGTGTATAACACCAATTATCTTCATCTTTTCCTTTTAAAGTGACATGATTTTCAAGGAACAACTTATCCTTATAAATCTAATTTTCCAGCCAAAAGTATTCCTTTTGAGAAACTGTTTAAAATTAATAACAAGTTGATTTTTTTTAAAGATTTTGTTTATTTATTCGACAGAGATAGAGACAGCCAGCGAGAGAGGGAACACAAGCAGGGGGAGTGGGAGAGGAAGAAGCAGGCTCATAGCCGAGGAGCCGAGGAGCCTGATGTGGGGCTCAATCCCATAATGCCGGGATCATGCCCTGAGCCGAAGGCAGATGCTGAACGCTGTGCCACCCAGGCGCCCCAACAAGTTGATTTTATTTTAAAAATCAAGATTTACAGCACACTGGTGGTACAGTTCATTATGTAGGTTAAAAAAAAATCAGGTCCATTAGTGATCTTGCAAGATAAGTGGGTAGGGGAAGCTGACCTTTAACAAATTCACCCTAATCGGTATTAAGACATTTGTTAAATATCTTGTTAGAATTAAGGTATCTAGGAATGACTTGAAACTATGGATCAAATGCAAAAATGTTAGTTTATTTGTGCCATAGTCACATAACTGAAATTTATTTTGTCATAAAATGCTTTGAACGTCCTTGAAGATCATATTTCTAATGCACACACAAAAGGCTTTTGCTGAAACTTGATAGAATTCATTATGCTAAGTATCTTAATATTTTATGTGATAAGAATATAATGTGAATTTTATGAATGAACAAAATGTATATATTTGGTTTACTTGATTGCATTGAAAACATTTCTTATGGTGGTAACTCTAGTTCTTTTGAGGAGAAATTCCTGAACAATAATATTATCCAAAGAAGTGAGAGGCCATCAGTTTTAACTTCCAATGTGTTGGGTTTATATTGCATTGTGCCATTAAAAAGCCATTTTCCCTCTGTGATTCTGTGCCTCCTAATAGGCAGATATTAGGATATTTATCTACCTGGCAATATTCTCAGCCAATATTTGTCAGTCTTACTCTGCACAATTACAGCAGAAATGGATTGGAAAAGAGAGGAATAAAGAATAGACCACTAAGAAAGTAAATATGTATACTAGTGAAGGGTTAATGTTCTTACTTTTCTGTACATTTTGCTTGCTGCATGTATTTTTTTCACATGGTGAAATTTCTTTAAGATAACTATATAACAAGTTGCTTTACCTATAAATGGAATTGTTTTATGAAGGACAGCTTGCATCTCTACTTGTGAGAGGAAATATAGAATAAGAATGTAAAAGAAACTCTTTAAATGTAAGATTTTTTAAATTTGAAATTTTATCTTCTCTCTTGAAAAGCAGAAGGATGTTTAAATGAGTGAAAAGGAGGTGAAATAAGTCAACTTGGATATGCCTTTCTCCTATGGTTTCAAAATTCTAACTAGTGCTCTCTCATTTGCTAAATCCATGGAAAGGAAAACATTCATGATGGTAATCAAGGCCCAAGCTAGTAGCCATAGGAAATCTTTTAGAGTCATAAATATTATTAAACAGGCCAGTGAAACTGCCAGGTGTAGGTATGACAATGAGAAACAATTGTAGCTGAGATTATGACATGCCAAAATCTATCCCTTTAAAGACATCTAATATACTAGTTATTTCTCAAAAAGGAGAATTAGAATGTAAACAAAACAAAAACAAAACCACACATAAGTATTCCCCCATGCTAAAGGATTTAGTTCATAAAATAAAACTGCCTAAATGGTATTAAGAGCATTTATAGAGTTAGTAAAGTAAATGACCATTTCAAGGGAAATTAAAAATTACAAAAACCTTAGATTGTCTTTCTAGTATAATCCACAGAGCAGTGGAAAAGGTCTAGATATTGATATAAAGTCCTACAACACTTCTCAGTGTAGTAAATCTTTATGCTAATGTTAATATAGTCAAATATTCAAGACATTTTTCTTTTGTCAGAATATGATTTCTTTGAATGCAGTGGCCTTTGGAGACAGATAGTTTTATATTTCGAATTGTTTATATTAGTTGAAGCCTTATACATTAAATAGTCTATACTACTATTGCAAATAAATATATAACAATATATGATATAGTCATGTGATTGTCATAAACATGTCATAAACATAAACAAATTTGGGCCATGCCACAAATTCAGGGATAAGGGTACAGTGGAGGGCAGTGGAGGTGGGCTGTTACACGTAATTAATCAGGGATTCTTTGTCATTCTTCCATCTTAAGCATGTGACTTCAAATTTAGTCTGGATATCATTATCANTAAACAAATTTGGGCCATGCCACAAATTCAGGGATAAGGGTACAGTGGAGGGCAGTGGAGGTGGGCTGTTACGCGTAATTAATCAGGGATTCTTTGTCATTCTTCCATCTTTAGCATGTACTTCAAATTTAGTCTGGATATCATTATCATAATAGGCCAGCAAGGAAAACAAACAATAACGATATTTTTATGATCCATGTCTGTAAGTGACACACATCAATTCTACTTACATGTCATTGGCCATTTATCGTTCAAATGCCTGTAAAGAAAAAAACAAAACAAAATGTACTTTGAGGGAAGCAGAGAAAAACATCTAGCTCAATGCACCAAATTTCTGTGTGATGCATAATCTTCTTGTTAGGTCAAAATGTGGTTACTTTTTGTCTCAAGACTTGTAAACTCGAAAGATAAGTCATTTGCATTTTCAAACTCAATATACAACTGTAGATTGGGGAAAGGCTATCCATACAAAAGAAATTAAATTGGAATAGTGGGAAATGGGAAAGCACTGAATTGCAATAAAGAAAAGAATGATATTATTTTGTAGCTAGGCATTAGGAAGAATTTTACCCTGGCAATGAAGGAAATTCTTTGATTAGAAACTGAATGTTCTCTCACGGAAAAATTTCATTCTCAGTGGCTCCAACTTTGCCTTCTGGGGAGTCATTCCTTGTTTATTAGTCTCCATGCCCACTTTTCTAGTGCGTGTTGAGAATCTAATTCTCTTAGAGGCTAGTACAGCTTTTGTTTTGTTTCCTGCTGGTGCAAACTTGGAAGCCCAAGATTTATTTATAGCTGAAACAATTAAAGACATTTTGGGGGCTGCCTTCTTGTTCTTTGACAAAATAATTTCCCTTAAAATTATGATAGGCTACTAATCTATTTCTTAATAGTTATTTGCATGTATTGAAAACTACATAAACCCAGAATTTTCTCCTAGGCATAGTTCTTAAAGCTTTTCTATTTTTATTGTTTTTTGACCTCATCACTTTCTCATGCTGTCTACTTAACGGTAACTGCCATGAGATCATCTAAAAGAAAATAGTCTTAAGTGGGAAGATAAACTTTTTATGTTACATTTGCCAGATATTTAAATGGGTCTTAAGAAGTCTTAATGGAATTTTGTTGTTCAAAGCCTTTTTCCAGTCTTATATTCTATAGGGTCCAGAATCAGTTGTTTTCTTCAGTCTTTTGTGGACTTGGTCTTTGTTTTTAAAAGTGAATAATTATTTGTCTGAGCTCATCTCTATCTTGTCATACCATGCCAAAGGCACCAGTAGTTGGCTTTTTCCAATTATTGTTCCTAAAGCTATAGGTACATTGGTTAACTTTTGTATTTTTTCAGGTAGTAGTTCTACAAAATATTTTGCCATTGGAAAAAATAAGTCTTCAGATTTCTAGCTTGTACTTTCTTTTCCCTATTGTCTGCTTCCTTTCATTTTTGATAAAAAGATTTATTGAAATTTATCAATGACAAACAGACATAAAACTCAAAAGTTTGGCTTTCTAAAGGGCAAGAGAAAAACCAGTTCAGATGTTCTTTCATGCAAATGATACATGGGCTAGGAAATAACACGTCACTTCTAAAGCAATCCAGAAGACGGACACAAAAGCAAACCTGTACATTCACTAGGAATTTCCAGTCATTTTAAATTTCCACTAGGTAAGGAAATACAATTTTGGGTTAGTTTTTCTGGGCTTGGGTGCATGAAAAACAAAAACAAAAACCCAGTCAAGGGACACCTGGGTGGCTGTTGGTTAAATGTTGGCCTTCAGCTCCTTGCTCAGTGGGGAGCCTGCTTCTCCCTTTGCCTGCCACTCCCTGTTTGTGCTCTCTCTCTCTCTCTTTCTCTCTTTCTGACAAATAAATAAATAAAATCTTAACAAAAAAACAAAACAGAACAAAAAACTGTCAACATGCTGTAATGTCTCCAGCACTTAGGTTTGTAAAAATACTCTNGAACAAAAAACTGTCAACATGCTGTAATGTCTCCAGCGCTTAGGTTTGTAAAAATACAGAAAGTGCATGTGGAAGTACAGAAGTGCATGTGGAAGAATTCTCTTGTCGTTTTGTAAAACAAAGTATTGTAATATTTTACAGAACAAGATAGGGCAGGGTTTTTGTTTTTTCTTAATCTTTTAAAGAGGTTGAAGTTTGAGGGTTTGCTTCTTCTTTTTAAATTACAATGACCAAATCCATTTTACTCACAACCCATAAATAAACCTGTTGTTTTCAGTTCTCTGGCTCATAGCTCTGAAGAGGGACATCAGAGTCTTCTCCATAGAGCAGAGCCCACCACCATCTGTGAAGAGGGAAAGAAATGAGAGAGAGGGGGAAAGTCTTCCCAACCATTGCCAAAACAGGCCTTTAAGTTGCTATTTACAAACCAGGGCACTGGATGCCTCTAGCAGGCCCAAGAAATGCAGAAATCACAGGAACCAGAACAAGAGGTAAGATGTGGCTGGTGCTCATCCCCTTCTGGGCTTTGAGAAACCAAACGGTGGCCAGGCATGACCTTTTTTTTTTTTTTTTAAAGATTTTATTTATTTATTTGAAAGAGACAGAGACAGCCAGAGAGAGAGAGAGTGAGCACAAGCAGGGGGAGTGGGAGAGGAAGAAGCAGGCTCATAGTGGAGGAGCCTGATGTGGGGCTCGATCCCATAATGCCGGGATCACGCCCTGAGCAGAAGGCAGACGCTTAACCGCTGTGCCACCCATGTGCCCCCAGGCATGACCTTCTAACCAACTCCAGAGGCTCAGAGACTTGGGAAATACCAGGAAATGTAACAGCCCTCCAAACCATCCTCTTTGAGAGTAAGGGACAANCCTCCAAACCATCCTCTTTGAGAGTAAGGGACAAATGCTCATTTGGTGATTACTCAGCTATTGCATTTATAGGGACAAAACCAGACACACAGAAAAAGTAGGGGGAAAAACAGTGGCAGTAAAAATAGTATTTTATTCCACGCCCCCCGCCCCCTTCCTTCACAATCCCCAGTACACTTTTTCCCTCTTGTTCCAACAGCAACATTACAATCAGAAGAAAATAAGTTTCAGGGGGCAGGATTTCCGGAGAGGGGTAGTATGGATTAAAACAGTCAAATCACAATAGGAGTTTTTCAAAATAGGTTATGCCACTTAGTCATACTCTCCTCCCTCATCTTCAAGTTATCATTTTCACTTCTGATCCTGGTCTTCACCAACATCTTCATCCTCCTCCTCTTCATTCATGTCGTCCTTTTTCTTCTTCCTCCGCCCCTTCACCCTCCTAGCCTTCCACTGCC